>NC_134361.1:109014627-109237127 GCF_048569485.1 Anomaloglossus baeobatrachus
CCCACCCTGGGCCCCATGCTGGTATATAAGGGCCCTCATGCTGGTATATAAGAGCCTCCAGCCTAGGCCCTGTGCTGGTATATATGGGCCTCCAGCTGGTATATATGGGCTCCCAGCCTGGACCCCATGCTGGTATATATGGGCCCTCGTGCTGGTATTTATGAGACTCCAGCCTAGGCCCTGTGCTGGTATATATGGGCCTGGTGCTATGCTGGTATATATGGGCCTCCAGCTGGTATATATGGGCTCCCAGCCTGGTCCCCATGCTGGTATATGGGCCCGAAGCCTTGGTATATATGTCCCCCGTTCTGCATTTAAAAAAAAAAACAAAAAAAAACATATACTCACCTGATCCAGCAGGTTTTGAGCGGTGCAGCGCGGGAAGGACATCGCGCGCACAACACAGCAGAGTCCCGGCGCTTTGTGATGACGTCACCATCCTGGGACTCTGATGTTCTGCTTGTGCAATGTCATGAGCAGCAGTGCAGGGAGATCACATCTCCCCATCACTGCTGCAGAAGTTAACTATCTCGGCGCGCTATGCAAGCCGATATAGTTAATGGTAGCACTGCTCCGGGGGGGCCGCACCCTCTGCCCCCCCCCCGGTAGCTACGCTACTGGTGCAGATAGAATGGTATTGATCACCTTGCTGGGTTGTGTCAGGCTCAACTCCTAAATACCAGTTGCTGCTGCTCCATATGCTGGAATAAAACCAGCTGTAAATGCAATAATGGAAAGGGTTATATACAGATAAATCTGCTGTGCTGCTGGTCAAGATGATATCCAGTGGAGATGATAATGTTAAACAAAAGAGCAGTTTTATTAATCTACAGGTTTCAATTTTTGTTTTTTTTTCTCTCCTGATGAAGAAGTTTGTCCAAGTCTGAAACGCGTAGATTAATATATCTTCTATTTTGTTCCACACCATCATCTCCATTGGATATCTCCTTGACCTCCTGGCTGTTTAACTCTGGGCATGGCAAGTATTTTAAACAGCTAGCCCGTGAACCATTAGCACCTCTCTTTCCACCAGTTCAGTATTGAACCACTTATCTCCAAAACACATCCATTGCAGATGCTATTTGCGCTTTGAGCTACAATTTTTTTATGCTTTTTGATTAAAGTTTTAAATGAAAAGTTATACTTTGTTATATTATTAATAATACTTTTTAATGTAACAATTTTATTACCGAGGCCTTAGGGCGGCGTTACACAGTACGATATATCGTGCGATATGTCGTCGGGGTCACGGAATTCGTGATGCACATCGTTAGAGATGTCGTACCGTGTGACACGTCCGAACGACTGTTAACCAGCAAAAATACTCACCTTATCGCTGCTCGTTGACACGTCGTTCATTTCCATAATGTCGTTCCTCCATCTGCACGCCGGTTGTTCGTCGTTCCTGTGGCAGCACACATCGCTACGTGTGACACCCCGGGAAAGACTAACACAGCTTACCTGCGTCCCGCTGGCAATGAGGAAGGAAGAAGGTGGGTGGGATGTTACATCCCGCTCATCTCCGCCCCTCAGCTTCTATTGGGCGGCTGCTGTGTGACGTCGCTGTGACGCCGAACGTCCCTCCCCCTTCAGGAAGAGGATGTTCGCCGCCCACAGCGAGGTCGTTAGGGAGGTAAGTACGTGTGACGGGGGTTTAACGACTTTGTGCGACACTGGCAACTAATTGCCCGTGACGCACAAACGACAGGGGTGGGTGCGATCGCTCATGCGAGCGCAAGATAAATCATTGCGTGTAACGCCGCCCTTATCCCTAACCCTAAAACAATCCCTAACCATTACCCTCTGAGAGGCAGTGACGGGCATCATACAGTTGAAACCAGAAGTTTATATACACTATCTAAAAAGACACATCTGCAGGTTTTTCTCACTATCTGACATGAAATCAGAATAAACCTTTCCTGTTTTAGGTTGATTAGGAACCAACATTATTTATATTTGCCAAATGCCAGAAAAATGAGAGAGAAAATGTTTTAAGGCATTTTTTATTACTTTCTGCAAATGGAAAAGTTGACATACATTTTATTAGCATAAGAATGGACAATTATTCGTGATGCAGCAAAATTTGACCCGCCACTAGCCACACCCTAAGCCACACCCCTTTATCATTTCTTTCTGCCCTGGAAGGAGATGTCAGAGGGCCAGTGGCAGTGTGGGACTCTCAGCAGACCCCCAGGACAACAGGGGGTAGACCCATTCTAATCACTAGGAGGAAGATGTGCACTACCCGGCCACTGCCGCTATCAGAAGACGGAGCAGCACCGAAGCTGAGCATTTCAAGCTGCCTGCTGCCACCAAGACAGAGAACAGCTGATTGGTGAAGTGCGGGGTGTCGGACCCTGGCCGATCAGATATTGATGACCTATCCTAAGTATAGGCCATCAATGTCGAAGTAGTGGACAACCCCTTTAATTCATAGCCGTAGAAACCAGAACTTTCTTACTTTTATGTAAGCTTCACTATATGACATCTGGCTTTTTTTGTGTCTGCATGAGATAAATACTTTGGGTTTTTTTGTTTTCTGCAGGTGTCCTCCACACCAAATAACAGAATAACAATTTTTTCTGATTATTGCATTTTTTTGTCTTTCCCCCATTATATGATGCATTTTTGGGCAGAAGTGAAGCTGCGTTTTTAAATGTTTTTTTTTAATAATACAGAAAAGCTTAAATTCTGCATTTTAAAGAGTATCTGCAGTCTTTTTACCAGTGTTTATTTAGGCGCCACATAGAAGCCTCTAGGAAAAAAAAGCACCAAAATCGCACAGTTCCTTTAGTCGCTCAGTGGTGCAGTTTTCATGATATCACAGCAATTTTTTTGGACAATTAAACACAGCACAATTTCTGTACAAAAAAAGCACCAGAAAAAGAAGCAGCATTTACGCTATGTGTGAACATGGCCTAAATGTCCAAAGAAAGTGGATGTGATTTTATGAAATCTCCTCCCTTGACGCTGGTGAACTAACCAGTTTTGGTGCTTTTATTTTACTTGAAAAAATGCAGGTAAAAAACCCACCATTTTAAATGCATAATGAAATCTTTTCTGTACTATTAAAATGCGTATTCACATCTGCACCAAAAACACATCAAATAAGGTAGAAAATGAATAAAAGAAACCCGGCAAAAACACAATAACCAGTGATTTAAATTGCATTGAATGCCTGCTGAAAAAAAAGCAGCATCTGTTATGTTTTTATATTTTTTTATGGGTTAAATAGAGAAAAATAATCATCACGCCATTTTTTTAAGCCATTTACCGAACACCATAAAAAGTTTGATCACTGTTTTTCGGGTCATTACAATTATAGGGACACCAAATATGTCCATGTTATTTGCTGATTTGTGATGTTTATTTATTTTTTAAGTATTTTTAAAAATGTCGTTATTGTAATTGTTTTATCTTTTAGTAATTTTATAGGAAGAAAAAAAATCTATTTTTTATTCTCCCGCTACAATACAGGGACATAGAAATACATTTCTATGTACAATGTATCTCTACGTATCAGTATAATCTGTCTGTGCAGTCGAAGCCTGCAATGCAGTTTGAAGTATACAACATTTTCCAGTGACATCAGCAGAGCCTGTGGCTCAGGTTTAGCTCCTCTCTGCAATTGTAGTGGTTGTGAGTTCAAATACCAGAGAGACACACTAAAAAGAAAAACAATATTTATTTGCAAATAGAAAGGTATTGACATTTTTGCAATTTTTTTATATTAGTTTTTAGTAATTTTATAGGAACAAAACAATATTATTATTTATTCACCTCTAGAATACAAGGGCATAGAGATACACTGCTATGTACAGATGTACAGTACAGACCAAAAGTTTGGACACACCTCCTCATCTCTAGAATAGCTATTAAGAGGAGACTTTGTGCAGCAGGTGTTCATGGTAAAATAGATGCTAGGAAACCACTGCTAAGGACAGGCAACAAGCAGAAGAGACTTGTTTGGGCTAAAGAACACAAGGTATGGACATTAGACCAGTGGAAATCTGGGCTTTGGTCTGATGAGTCCAAATTTGAGCTCTTTGGATCCAACCACCGTGTCTTTGTAGAAAAAGTGAACGGGTGGACTCTACATGCCTGGTTCCCACCGTGAAGCATGGAGGAGGAGGTGTGATGGTGTGAGGGTGCTTTGCTGGTGACATTGTTGTGGATTTATTCAAAATTGAAGGCATACTAAACCAGCATGCCTACCACAGCATCTTGTAGCGGCATGCTGTTCCATCCGGTTTGCATTTAGTTGGACCATCATTTATTTTTCAACAGGACAGTGACCCCAAACACACCTCCAGGCTGTGTAAGGGCTATTTGACTAAGAAGGAGAGTGATGGGGTACTACGCCAGATGACCTGGCCTCCACAGTCATCGGACCTGAACCCAATAAAGATGGTTTGGGGTGAGTTGGACCGCAGAGTGAAGGCAAAAGGGCCAACAAGTGCTAAGCATCTCTGGGAACTCCTTCAAGACTGTTGGAAGACCATTTCCGGTGACTACTTCTTGAAGCTCATCAAGAGAATGCCAAGAGTTTGCAAAGCAGTAATCAAAGCAAAAGGTGGCTACTTTGAAGAACCTAGAATATAAGACATATTTTCAGTTGTTTCACACCTTTTTTAAGTATTTCATTCCACATGTTTTAATTCATAGTTTTGATGCCTTCAATGTGAATCTACAATTTTTAGAGTCATGAAAATAAAGAAAACTCTTTGAATGAGAAGGTGTGTCCAAACTTTTGGTCTGTCCTGTATCTCTATGTACCTGTATAATCTGCTTCTGGATTCTTATGCCTGCAGTACAGCTCATGATTACCAAATTCTCCAATGTTCTTCAGTGTAGGTTGTGGCGAGAGTTGTTGCCTATTAACAAGAAGTTCATTAGTTTGAGTCTTGGAGAGACCAGAGAAGAGAATTAATTATTTAAATAATGTATAGATACAGAGAGATGCCGTCCTGGCCTCCGATGAGGAGAAGCTACACGCCGGCGGTGAGAGGAAGTCAGGCCAAAGTTCTGACTTTTCTTTACAGTGGGACTGATCCCTCAGAGCGGGACAGTCCCGCTGAATCCGGGATGGTTGGGAGCTAGATTCATAAATTATTTGGTATCCTCGTTCCAACATCAACTTTTCCTGTCTGTGCCTTAATATTCACCTAACTAATAAAAAAGACGCCAAAACTAAATTACTTAGATACCAAGCAGTACACCTCCTCACATCCCATAAGAAATCTACAATACTGCAATAACACGTCAAAGATTTAACTATAGAAAAAGAACTTATCTAAAAAATCCAGATATTTTCATCCCATAATGCCACATGTGACGCGCTTCGCGTCTCATTCAGGATGTTTATCAGGGGATTAAATTTGGCCATTAGACAAGTGCTGACAATAAAGGCTGAATTGCCTCACTAGTTCCAAGGTAACGTGGCTGGTCTCAGCGTAACGCATGAACCCCCTGAATGAGAGGGGAAACACCCCGGATACAGCAGTAGCATTATTATAAAGGTGATTATACTGGGCTCCATCTTACATACATAATGTCTGTGCGTGACCCTGCAAGAGTGTCTTTTGACATCTGTGTGGTCTATGTAATTTTATTGCATATATAATAGAGAATATGTTTTTAGTGGGGTGAGATAGTGTTTTTTGTTGTTTTTTTTGTGGGGATATGTCTTGATTGGCCCCCTATTGTTACTAAAAATTCTTGTGTCTAAAAACTAAAAAACATTCCTCAGCAAGAATAACCTGGTGTTAATGAGAGGCACTCTGCTGTAATATCCTGTACCCTGGTGAATATGAGGGGGCACTCTGCTGTAATATCCTGTACCCTGGTGAATATGAGGGGGCACTCTGCTGTAATACCCTGTACTCTGGTGAATATGAGGGGGCACTCTGCTGTAATATCCTGTACCCTGGTGAATATGAGGGGGCACTCTGCTGTAATACCCTGTACCCTGGTGAATATGAGGGGGCACTCTGCTGTAATATCCTGTACCCTGGTGAATATGAGGGGGCACTCTGCTGTAATACCCTGTACTCTGGTGAATATGAGGGGGCACTCTGCTGTAATATCCTGTACCCTGGTGAATATGAGGGGGCACTCTGCTGTAATACCCTGTACCCTGGTGAATATGAGGGGGCACTCTGCTGTAATACCCTGTACCCTGGTGAATATGAGGGGGCACTCTGCTGTAATATCCTGTACCCTGGTGAATATGAGGGGGCACTCTGCTGTAATATCCTGTACCCTGGTGAATATGAGGGGGCACTCTGCTGTAATATCCTGTACCCTGGTGAATATGAGGGGGCACTCTGCTGTAATATCCTGTACCCTGGTGAATATGAGGGGGCACTCTGCTGTAATATCCTGTACCCTGGTGAATATGAGGGGGCACTCTGCTGTAATATCCTGTACCCTGGTGAATATGAGGGGGCACTCTGCTGTAATATCCTGTACCCTGGTGAATATGAGGGGGCACTCTGCTGTAATATCCTGTACCCTGGTGAATATGAGGGGGCACTCTGCTGTAATACCCTGTACCCTGGTGAATATGAGGGGGCACTCTGCTGTAATACCCTGTACCCTGGTGAATATGAGGGGGCACTCTGCTGTAATATCCTGTTCCCTGGTGAATATGAGGGGGCACTCTGCTGTAATATCCTGTACCCTGGTGAATATGAGGGGGCACTCTGCTGTAATATCCTGTACCCTAGTGAATATGAGGGGGCACTCTGCTGTAATATCCTGTACCCTGGTGAATATGAGGGGGCACTCTGCTGTAATATCCTGTTCCCTGGTGAATATGAGGGGGCACTCTGCTGTAATACCCTGTACCCTGGTGAATATGAGGGGGCACTCTGCTGTAATATCCTGTTCCCTGGTGAATATGAGGGGGCACTCTGCTGTAATACCCTGTACCCTGGTGAATATGAGGGGGCACTCTGCTGTAATATCTTGTACCCTGGTGAATATGAGGGGGCACTCTGCTGTAATATCCTGTACCCTGGTGAATATGAGGGGGCACTCTGCTGTAATATCCTGTACCCTGGTGAATATGAGGGGGCACCCTGCTGTAATATCCTGTACCCTGGTGAATAAGAGAGGGCACTCTGCTGTAATACCCTGTACCCTGGTGAATATGAGGGGGCACTCTGCTGTAATATCCTGTACCCTGGTGAATATGAGGGGGCACTATGCTGTAATATCTTGTACCCTGGTGAATAAGAGAGGGCACTCTGCTGTAATATCCTGTACCCTGGTGAATATGAGGGGGCACTCTGCTGTAATATCTTGTACCCTGGTGAATAAGAGAGGGCACTCTGCTGTAATATCCTGTACCCTGGTGAATATGAGGGGGCACTCTGCTGCAATATCCTGTACTCTGGTGAATATGAGGGGGCACCCTGCTGTAATACCCTGTACCCTGGTGAATATGAGGGGGCACTCTGCTGTAATATCCTGTACCCTGGTGAATATGAGGGGGCACTCTGCTGTAATATCCTGTACCCTGGTGAATATGAGGGGGCACTCTGCTGTAATACCTTGTACCCTGGTGAATATGAGGGGGCACTCTGCTGTAATACCCTGTACCCTGGTGAATATGAGGGGGCACTCTGCTGTAATATCCTGTTCCCTGGTGAATATGAGGGGGCACTCTGCTGTAATATCCTGTACCCTGGTGAATATGAGGGGGCACTCTGCTGTAATATCCTGTACCCTAGTGAATATGAGGGGGCACTCTGCTGTAATATCCTGTACCCTGGTGAATATGAGGGGGCACTCTGCTGTAATATCCTGTTCCCTGGTGAATATGAGGGGGCACTCTGCTGTAATACCCTGTACCCTGGTGAATATGAGGGGGCACTCTGCTGTAATATCTTGTACCCTGGTGAATATGAGGGGGCACTCTGCTGTAATATCCTGTACCCTGGTGAATATGAGGGGGCACTCTGCTGTAATATCCTGTACCCTGGTGAATATGAGGGGGCACCCTGCTGTAATATCCTGTACCCTGGTGAATAAGAGAGAGCACTCTGCTGTAATACCCTGTACCCTGGTGAATATGAGGGGGCACTCTGCTGTAATATCCTGTACCCTGGTGAATATGAGGGGGCACTATGCTGTAATATCTTGTACCCTGGTGAATAAGAGAGGGCACTCTGCTGTAATATCCTGTACCCTGGTGAATATGAGGGGGCACTCTGCTGTAATATCTTGTACCCTGGTGAATAAGAGAGGGCACTCTGCTGTAATATCCTGTACCCTGGTGAATATGAGGGGGCACTCTGCTGCAATATCCTGTACTCTGGTGAATATGAGGGGGCACCCTGCTGTAATACCCTGTACCCTGGTGAATATGAGGGGGCACTGTGCTGTAATACCCTGTACCCTGGTGAATATGAGGGGCACTGTGCTGTAATATCCTGTACCCTGGTGAATATGAGGGGGCACTCTGCTGTATTATCCTGTACTCTGGTGAATATGAGGGGGCACTCTGCTGTAATATCCTGTACCCTGGTGAATATGAGGGGCACTGTGCTGTAATATCCTGTACTCTGGTGAATATGAGGGGGCACTGTGCTGTAATATCCTGTACTCTGGTGAATATGAGGGGGCACTCTGCTGTAATATCCTGTACTCTGGTGAATATGAGGGGCACTGTGCTGTAATATCCTGTACTCTGGTAAATATGAGGGGGCACTGTGCTGTAATATCCTGTACTCTGGTGAATATGAGGGGGCACTCTGCTGTAATATCCTGTACTCTGGTGAATATGAGGGGGCACTCTGCTGTAATATCCTGTACCCTGGTGAATATGAGGGGGCACTCTGCTGTAATATCCTGTACTCTGGTGAATATGAGGGGGCACTGTGCTGTAATATCCTGTACTCTGGTGAATATGAGGGGGCACTCTGCTGTAATATCCTGTACTCTGGTGAATATGAGGGGGCACTCTGCTGTAATATCCTGTAACCTGGTGAATATGAGGGGGCACTCTGCTGTAATATCCTGTACCCTGGTGAATATAAGAGGGCACTCTGCTGTAATATCCTGTACCCTGGTGAATATGAGGGGGCACTGTGCTGCAATATCCTGTACTCTGGTGAATATGAGGGGGCACCCTGCTGTAATACCCTGTACCCTGGTGAATATGAGGGGGCACTCTGCTGTAATATCCTGTACCCTGGTGAATATGAGGGGGCACTCTGCTGTAATATCCTGTACCCTGGTGAATATGAGGGGGCACTCTGCTGTAATACCCTGTACCCTGGTGAATATGAGGGGGCACTCTGCTGTAATACCCTGTACCCTGGTGAATATGAGGGGGCACTCTGCTGTAATATCCTGTTCCCTGGTGAATATGAGGGGGCACTCTGCTGTAATATCCTGTACCCTGGTGAATATGAGGGGGCACTCTGCTGTAATATCCTGTACCCTAGTGAATATGAGGGGGCACTCTGCTGTAATATCCTGTACCCTGGTGAATATGAGGGGGCACTCTGCTGTAATATCCTGTTCCCTGGTGAATATGAGGGGGCACTCTGCTGTAATACCCTGTACCCTGGTGAATATGAGGGGGCACTCTGCTGTAATATCTTGTACCCTGGTGAATATGAGGGGGCACTCTGCTGTAATATCCTGTACCCTGGTGAATATGAGGGGGCACTCTGCTGTAATATCCTGTACCCTGGTGAATATGAGGGGGCACCCTGCTGTAATATCCTGTACCCTGGTGAATATGAGGGGGCACTCTGCTGTAATATCCTGTACCCTGGTGAATAAGAGAGAGCACTCTGCTGTAATACCCTGTACCCTGGTGAATATGAGGGGGCACTCTGCTGTAATATCCTGTACCCTGGTGAATATGAGGGGGCACTATGCTGTAATATCTTGTACCCTGGTGAATAAGAGAGGGCACTCTGCTGTAATATCCTGTACCCTGGTGAATATGAGGGGGCACTCTGCTGTAATATCCTGTACCCTGGTGAATATGAGGGGGCACTCTGCTGCAATATCCTGTACTCTGGTGAATATGAGGGGGCACCCTGCTGTAATACCCTGTACCCTGGTGAATATGAGGGGGCACTGTACTGTAATACCCTGTACCCTGGTGAATATGAGGGGCACTGTGCTGTAATATCCTGTACCCTGGTGAATATGAGGGGGCACTCTGCTGTATTATCCTGTACTCTGGTGAATATGAGGGGGCACTCTGCTGTAATATCCTGTACCCTGGTGAATATGAGGGGCACTGTGCTGTAATATCCTGTACTCTGGTGAATATGAGGGGGCACTCTGCTGTAATATCCTGTACTCTGGTGAATATGAGGGGCACTGTGCTGTAATATCCTGTACTCTGGTAAATATGAGGGGGCACTGTGCTGTAATATCCTGTACTCTGGTGAATATGAGGGGGCACTCTGCTGTAATATCCTGTACTCTGGTGAATATGAGGGGGCACTCTGCTGTAATATCCTGTACCCTGGTGAATATGAGGGGGCACTCTGCTGTAATATCCTGTACTCTGGTGAATATGAGGGGGCACTGTGCTGTAATATCCTGTACTCTGGTGAATATGAGGGGGCACTCTGCTGTAATATCCTGTACTCTGGTGAATATGAGGGGGCACTCTGCTGTAATATCCTGTACTCTGGTGAATATGAGGGGGCACTCTGCTGTAATATCCTGTAACCTGGTGAATATGAGGGGGCACTCTGCTGTAATATCCTGTACCCTGGTGAATATAAGAGGGCACTCTGCTGTAATATCCTGTACCCTGGTGAATATGAGGGGGCACTGTGCTGTAATATCCTGTACTCTGGTGAATATGAGGGGGCACTCTGCTGTAATATCCTATACTCTGGTGAATATGAGGGGGCACTCTGCTGTAATATCCTGTACTCTGGTGAATAAGAGAGGGCACTCTGCTGTAATATCCTATACTCTGGTGAATATGAGGGGGCACTCTGCTGTAATATCCTGTACTCTGGTGAATATGAGGGGGCACTCTGCTGTAATATCCTATACTCTGGTGAATATGAGGGGCACTGTGCTGTAATATCCTGTACTCTGGTGAATATGAGGGGGCACTCTGCTGTAATATCCTGTACCCTGGTGAATATAAGAGGGCACTCTGCTGTAATATCCTGTAACCTGGTGAATATGAGGGGGCACTCTGCTGTACTAACCTGTAACCTGGGTTATATGAGGGGGTACTCTGCTATAACCTGTAACCTGGTGAACCTGCTGTTAATATCCTGTCAGGGGTTACATCCGAACTTCTGCAAAATAGGATTTGGGCTTATGCGCCTTCATGGCCATAGACTAGAATTCTGCAGATAAGGGGGCTTTACATGCAACAACATCGCTAACGAGATGTCGCTGAGGTCACGGAATTCGTGACGCACATCCGGCCTCGTTAGCGACGTCGTTGCGTGTGGAACGTACAAACGACCGCTAACGATGCAAAATACTGACCAAATCGTTGATTGTTAACACGTCGTCCATTTCCCAAATGTCGCTGCTGATTTTGGACGCAGGTTGTTCGTCGTTCCTGAGGCAGCACACATCGCTACGTGTGACACCCCAGGAATGACGAACAACACCGAACCTGCGTCCTCCGGCAACGAGGTGGGCGTGACTTCCATGTGGCTGCTCTCTGCCCCTCCACTTCTATTGGACGCCTGCCGTGTGATGTTGCTGTGATACCGCACGAACCGCCCCTTTAGAAAAGAGGCAGTTCACCGGCCACAGCAACGTCGCTAGGAAGGTAAGCATGTGTGACGGGTACTAGCAATTTTGTACGCCACGGAAAGCGATTCGCCCGTGACGCACAAACGATGGGGGCGGGTGCGATCGGCAGCGACATCGCTAGTGATGTCACTGCGTGTAAAGTGGCCTATAGAGTCACATTGTGCTTTGTCATGCATCATTTTCACCCACGTATGCCTTCTGGATGTGAGCAGCAAAACACAATCGGAGAGGACCTATCACTTGTTCCCTCTATCACAGAGATATTCACATGTGTTCCTTTTGGAGTGCAGTATGTGAAATCTTTGCTTGTAGACCACATGGCTGTTTCTCCAGAGACTTCTCTGTATGAGCTTTCAACTCTCCCAGCCAGATGCTGACAATGAAATCTCGGTTGCATCTGAGACTGCTAATACTTTGTGTTTGGCAGTGCATGGGAGGGAGGGGTGAAAGCGCGCCTCCCCCAAAGAAAAATTCCAATTGGAGTGTAAGCACAGATTTTACATGTTGAATGCCATAACCAACAAATGTAAATGTCTCCGCTGTGGAATGACACAGCTCAAAAAGGAAAGGAGCAGCAGAATGAAAAGAGCTCAGGCATTTTTACAAGGGTTTTAAACCTTTTTTTTTTTTTTAGCAAGTGACAGATCCTCATTAATGTTGGATCTTGAGGAGTACACTGCTTCTCATCCTCACAGCTTCCTGGTTGATAGGTGTTGTATCCTCCTGAAGATTGATAGTTTAGACCAGTGTCGCGGGCAGGGAAGGACGCCGCTGCGCTCGCTAACGCTCGGGTCCAGCGCTGCTGCGATGGCTGCTCGGTGGCTCGAGCGGTGGGCTGGATCCGGGGACTCGAGCGGCGCTCCTCGCCCGTGAGTGAAAGGGGGGTAGTTTGGTTTGGGGATTTGGTCCGTGACGCCATCCACGGGTTGTGGTGAGGTTGGGCACCACCGCTGCTGGTGACGGGGATCCCGGGAGCGATGGTGGGGAGCAGCTGGGATGTTGTTTTCCCGTACTCACTCAGCCACAAATGTACGCAAAGTCTCTGGTAAACCAAATGGCTGGATGGACGGGTCACGCAGCCGGCTGCTGTGACTTCTCCCGGACGGTTGGTGGTGGCTGCCTTTCCCTGCACCTTTGTGTATGTTCGGTCCCGAAGGATTCCCACCGGTAACCCGCTCCCCAGCGTGTATATGTGCCAGAGGAGCCCTTTTGCCCGCACGCTCTGGCCCTTGGAACTCTAGCTGTGGCGGTAGCTGTATTTCCTTTTGCTGGTCGGACGGTTGCCTTCAATCGGGTCTTGGCTGTTAGGAAACCCCTGGGGTTCCGGTCACTGACGGATTTGACCTCTAATGGCGACTCCAAGCCTGGTCGGGGTCCGCAGTCACTGCCTGTGTGTGCTGGCTTCACTTCGCTCCCCGGTTCGGTATCGGCGGGCCACCGCCCGTCCCTGGTCCTACGGTTCCGCGTTGATCCGCCTCTCCTGCAGATGGCCACCACCGTCTGCCAACCTTGCTCTTAGTGCCTGGGCCACACACCCAGACACGGTCAGTTTACTCCTCAGCTACTACTTCACTCCTTCACTTCCCTAACTCCTCTCTACTCTCAACTAACTTCCTTCTCCCACCTCCAGGACTGTGAACTCCTCGGTGGGTGGGACCAACCGCCTGGCTCCACCCCACCTGGTGTGGACATCAGCCCCTGGAGGGAGGCAACAAGGATTTTGTGTCTGGCTGATGTGCCTGTCTCAGGGTGGGGGTGTGTGTTGTAGTACCTGTGACAACCTGGCTAGTCCAGGGCGCCACATTCCCCCTTGGTTAAATGCAGACCGTCCGCGGGCTGCCCGTCCATCACCGGTTTTATTTTTATTTTTAACTGTAAAAATATAAAACATCAACAGTTTATGCAGTTTAAATCTTCCCTTACTGGAGGCAGGTCACTTGAACGTTACAAACCACATATATTTACATTTTTAATAACAACGGACGGACGGCTTCCGCTCTCCCACCCAAGCAACCTAGCATTGATGCTGCCCCTATGAAGTGGGCAGCACCCTTTGACCCCAGTCCTCATCCAGGCTGCCCGACCGGGAACGGGTACAGTGTCTCGCACCCGGCTGTCACTTCAGGGGACCCCACGTCCAAGGGGGACCCCTGACCCCCGGAGGATCGCCACCGGTTACGGTAATGGCGGGCCTGGGCCATCTCTTTCCTCCAGGCCCATCATCCAAATCAGCCTCTCCGGAGGCGGCAACGGAAACATGCCCCAACATAGTTACAATCCCACAAGTTCGTGGGTGCCCTGCAAGTTCTCAGGCATGTCCATGAAGAGTTCCTCATGCAATGGTACAAAGGGTCCCTACGGGGACTACTTGCCGGCAACGGCCGGGTCAATCACGGTGCCAATCAGGTTACTTTCTCGGTTGATTCATTCATTTACTCATTTACTTAACAGGTTACGGTACTGGTGGTCCCAACGGGGACAATGGTGCAACGGAGGAACCGCCGCCTTATTTCAAGTCCACACCACAGGCCGGAGGAGGGGACTGGGCCGGTTCCTGGGCCTCCTGGCCTCCTCTCAGCTTGGCATCAAGGGCAAACCAGCCCCTCTCTCCACAGTGCCGCGTGTAGGTTACTAAATCGCCTGGGAACAAGTTGCGACCCGGGTGGCCCTCTGGTAGGTGGACATTGACATCCCGATGGGCCACAAACACCTCGGCTTCCAGGCCCGGCTCAAAAATAAATCCATATCCCCGGTGGGGGTCGAATCTTCGCACCTGACCCTCGTATCTCGGGCCCCATACCCGGAAGGTGGCTCTGCGGAAGTTCTCTTTTTCCTGAATCATGCGGGCTATCAGCTCAGCCTTCCGCTTCTCCCTCTCCGCAATTTCCCGGCCCAGCTGGCTCGGCTCCCTGTCCCAATAAGGGGCGTCTGTCTGCCCCTGCGCGCCGGTCGGGCCCCGCAGGATCTCCTTCACACTGCCTACTACTGGCGTTCTCTGTGGAAGGTCCTGCGGTGTCATGGCCTGGGGTGCTGCCTCACAGCGACGACCCGGCGCAGCCTCAGCCGAGGCGTGGGGTATGGGTACAGGGGTCCTCACCCGCTGAGCCTCCTCCTGGATGAGATGGATCACCGGAGCCGGGACGGTACTGGGTGCGGTCACTTCTGATGCCGCCGGTATGTTTTCGCAGACTGACGCTGCCCTCGGGAGCTTCCACGGAAGCGGTGCGGGTCGTCTGCGGACCTCGTCTGCAGGCTGGTCCGCTCGGGCGGACAGGCAGGGTTCCGCTACCAGTTGTAGGGGTAGCGGGCCTAGTGGTGGGGCGGCAGCAGCCAACACGGGTAGCGGGGGAGGCAGCAGGGTGAGCGGGCACAGACCGGGCCCCTCAGCCACAATGACCAATCCTGTAGGGACACAGGGGCGTGGGTCGCTTACCCGCTCCTCCAAGTCTTCCTCCACCTCGCGTCTCCATATGGCCGCCACCACATCCGCCATGTCGGCCTCCCACTCCTCCAGGAGGAGCTGCACTTGTACCTGCACACGGCGGCTCAGACGGGCGGTCCGGATCTCTACCCACGCTGCGGTGCTGGGCGCGGGCTCGGGGACTGCGGGGCTACCGGACGGACGGTGCATGCTGGCAGCGGTATCTTCCAGGAACCAAATGGCGGCAGAGTCCTGGCGTCCCTGCTTTTATGGCCTCGGTTTACATGCGGCCGGATGCCATCCGTCCCCCCTTGGTCTTTTCTCGGCACCTCCTCTTCAGGGGCGGGCTTCAGCTTTCGCGCCTCCACTGCTCGAGAAGACGCGCGAGCGGGAAAATCTTCACGCCCAAGATGGTGGATTCTGAAATTTTTCGGCCGGACACCGCCGGCGGGGCACAAGGCACACTTCTACCAGCCGTCAGAATGGTAAGATCCTGTTCGTGACGCCAAGTTGTCACGGGCGGGGAAGGACGCCGCTGCGCTGCGCTCGCTAACGCTCGGGTCCGGCGCTTCTGCGATGGCTGCTCGGTGGCTCGAGTGGTGGGCCGGATCCGGGGACTCGAGCGGCGCTCCTTGCCCGTGAGTGAAAGGGGGGTAGTTTGGTTTGGGGATTTGGTCCGTGACGCCACCCACGGGTTGTGGTGAGGTTGGACACCACCGCTGCTGGTGACGGGGATCCCGGGAGCGATGGTGGGGAGCAGCTGGGATGTTGTTTTCCCCCTCCGTGGGTAGGGGTTGGTGGTCCTGGGGCCCGGTGGTGTGACGGGGAGGCAGGGTTGGCAGGGTGCAGGGTCGCCTGGACTGCGCAGCGCGGTGCCGGACGGCACGGTTGTACTCACTCAGCCACAAATGTACGCAAAGTCTCTGGTAAACCAAACGGCTGGATGGACGGGTCACGCAGCCGGCTGCTGTGACTTCTCCCGGACGGTTGGTGGTGGCTGCCTTTCCCTGCACATTTGTGTATGTTCGGTCCCGATGGATTCGCACCAGTAACCCGCTCCCCAGCGTGTATATGTGCCGGAGGAGCCCTTTTGCCCGCACGCTCTGGCCCTTGGAACTCTAGCTGTGGCGGTAGCTGTATTTCCTTTTGCTGGTCGGACAGTTGCCTTCAATCGGGTCTTGGCTGTTAGGAAACCCCTGGGGTTCCAGTCACTGATGGATTTGACCTCTAATGGCGACTCCAAGCCTGGTCGGGGTCCGCAGTCCCTGCCTGTGTGTGCTGGCTTCACTTCGCTCCCCGGTTCGGTACCGGCGGGCCACCGCCCGTCCCCGGTCCTACGGTTCCGCGTTGATCTGCCTCTCTTGCAGATGGCCACCACCGTCTGCCAACTTTGCTCTTAGTGCCCGGGCCACACACCCGGACATGGTCAGTTTACTCCTCAGCTACTACTTCACTCCTTCACTTCCCTAACTCCTCTCTACTCTCAACTAACTTCCTTCTCCCGCCTCCAGGACTGTGAACTCTTTGGTGGGTGGGTCCAACCGCCTGGCTCCACCCCACCTGGTGTGGACATCAGCCCCTGGAGGGAGGCAACAAGGATTTTGTGTCTGGCTGATGTGCCTGTCTCAGGGTGGGTGTGTGTGTTGTAGTACCTGTGACGACCTGGCTAGTCCAGGGCGCCACACCAGCAGCATGGTCACATAACTGGTCCGAACTATGCGCTGTCCCTTGCTGCTAACAGAAGCAGCTTTGACTCAGCAGCATGGAATAAGCCCAGGGGGACCGAAAATAACCAGATCCAGCGATTCAGCCAACTTCACAGCTGCATAAGCTGGTTATAAAGAACAGATTCAGCTAGCAGCATTCACTTCTAGCGTAGGAGGATACCAGTCACTATGAGACAGCAGGGTGGCCAGTAATCTACGTATACACTATGAAGTGAAAAATCGCTCTGTCCTTGGATTTTTAATAAAAAACACATTTCAAAATTGTGTGCCCACAATGATTTTTAGTGACTTTTTGATACAGAAAAAATAAATACATATTGCTCTAGCAAAACTTAAGAGACCACTGCAAAATTGTCAGTTGTTCAGATTTTTCTCTTTATAGGTATATTTTTGAGTAAAATGTAAATTGTTTTTTATTCTATAAACTACTGACATGTCTCCGAATTTCCAAGCAATATATTTTTTACTTATTTTCTGAAAATGAGAAATGGTCTCAAAACAATGCATTGCTTTCAGACATTAAATACTGCGAAGAAAACAAGTTTAAAATCATTTAGAAACAACATTATTAATAATGTTTTACCTCAGGAAGAGTTCAGAAATCAATATTTTGTGGAATAACCATGATTTTTAAACACCGCTTTCATGCGTCTTGGCTGTTTTCCTCCAGTCTTTCACACTGCTTTTGGGTGACCTTATGCCACTCCTGGTGCAAAAATGTAAGCAGTTCTTCTTTGTTTGATGGCTTGTGACTATCTATCTTCCTCTTGATTACATTCCAAAGGTTTTCAAGGGGATTCAGGTCTGGAGATTGAGCTGGCCATGACAGGGTTTTGATGTGGTGGTCCTTCATCCACACATTGATTGACCTAGCTGTGTGGCATGGCGCATTGTCCTGCTGGAAAAAAAACAGTCCTCAGAGTTGGGGAACATTGCCTAAGCAGAAGATAGCAACTGTTTTTCCAGGATAACCTTGTATGCGGCATGATTCATACGTCCTTCGTAAAGTTTAATCTGCCCAATTCCAGCCTTTCTGAAGCGTCCCCAGATTATAACTGGTCCTCCACCAAATTTCACAGTGGGTGCAAGACACTGTGGCTTGTACGCCTCTCCAGGTCTCTGTCTAACCATTAGATAACCAGGTGTTGTGCAAAGCTGAAAATTAGACTCATCAGTAAAAAGATTACCTTACTCCAGTCCTCTATCGTCCAATCCTTATGGTCTTTGGCAAGCTTCAGCCTGGCTCTCCATTGCTTCTCATTGATGAAAGGCTTTTTTCTAGCTTTACATGACTTGAGCCCTGCCTCTAGGAGCCTGTTACGAACTTTTCTTGCTGTGCACTTTACCCCAGCTGCCATTTGCAATTCCTTTTATAAGTCACTTGATGTCATCCTGCGGTTTCTGTGGGACATTCAAATAAGATGACGGTCATCCAGGTTAGTGGAGAGTCGCTTTTGCCCTCTGCTCTGCAAGTAAAGCCAGAATTGAGGCCTTCTTTTCCTCACTAAAGACTTTTCTTTTCAGCTCCTATGGCATGTTTAAAAGTTATTTTTTCATTCTATTACTTTTGGGATATTAATATCACTTGTTTTGCCATCCAGCTTGTCCTATTGCAAGAGGGTTGTGAAGACCACAGCAGTGTTTTTTATACTTTCCCTCGATAAATAAGATTTGGTTCAGGTGATCACATAATCAGAAGCACATTAAGTAGAATGAGGTGTACTCTGGTTGGCATTCAACTGACACTGGAATGGAATGGCTACAGACATGTAGAGAAGCTGATTTTTATAGCACTGTGCAGTGGTCTCTTAATTTTTGCCAGAGCTGTTTATCAATACAGTGGAACCTCGCTTAACGAATAACCCACTTAACGAGAATTTCGCTTAACAAGCAAAGCTTTCTGTAAATTTGTAACTCGATTTACGAGAAAGCTTTGCTGTACGAGTGAAATCCTCACCGCACACACTTCCGGTTCCATACATCCACCATGCTCTAACCCGCACTTGCAGTCCACACAAACACACACATGTACGCACAAACACACACAAACACACACGCACGCATGCACATACAGTATTATGCTCACCTTACCTTCCGTTCCACTGCTGGCCTCATAGTTCTTGTAGTCCCGGGTACATCGCGACGTCCTCGCGGCAAACTACATGACCCAGGAGGCCCGCGATGGAACGGAAGGTAAGGTGAGCATATAATATAATATAGTGTACCTTCCGTTTCTTCGCTGGCCTCCTGGGTCCTTCCTGTCAGACGCTACTCAAAGGCAGCGCGCTGGCCAATCAGAGACAAGCGGCTCTGCCTTTGACGTCAGCGCTCTGGCTGCGGAAGTTCCTCCCTCGTCGTTATGGTAACCCGATACACAGCCCTGCCCTGTACCAGAGGACAGCAAATCCCAGGAGACTGGCGATGCAACGGAAGGTAAGGTGAGCATATAATATGTGCGTGTGCGCTTGTGTGTTTGTGTGAGTTTGTGTGTGTTTGTATGTGTTTGTGTGTGTTTGTGTGAGTTTGTGTGTGTTTGCACATGTGTGTGTGTGTGTGTGTGTTTGTGCATGTGTGGAATGACAGAATAGGGGACCAGGATGGGACGTTTAACACGTTGTGGAACGAATCGTCTGCATTGCAATGATTTCCTATGGGAAATCTTGCTTTGCTGAACGAGTAACTTGGTTAACAAGCACAGTCCCAGAACGGATTGTTCTCGTTAAGCAAGGTTCCACTCTATATAAATATAAATTTATTAATTAGTTAATATCTATTAATATTCTTCTAATAAGTTTTTTTATGCTACACATTTTTACTGCATGAAAATAGCAGCATCTTACAGTTCCATAAACGTGGATGGGATTTATAGAAATCTTCTGCTTTTTTTGTTACTCGGCATGAACTGACAGCCTTGCGTGTTTCAAATCCACAACATGTCAATTTATCTGCTGAGTTTTATGTGCAGATTTTCCCCTAGTCTTGTAATAGATGTGTAAAATCTACAGGTTAAAAACTCAAATGCATTTTTGGTGCGTTACTACTGTGGAAATGCATAAAAAAAGAAAATCGAAAAAAAAAAGTATATCAATAAAGTTTTTAAAACCTACTACCAGGAAGTATCAAAAATAAAGCAGCTTTCTTTAAAACTTGACAAACCAATCAGGGACAAAAACCGCAGTCAAGAAACGCAATAAAACAAGTAAAAAAACTCACACAAAAACGCATGTAAAAAACACATGTAACTTAATTGACATAATAGGTGCAGAAATTCTTCAACATCAAAAACTCACCAGAAGCTCATGGTGAAAATCTTGCCTTCACCTCTTCTTCCCAACTGGGCGATTTTTTTCCATTTTTGTTTTTTCCTCCTTCTAAGAGCCATAACTTTTTTATTTTTTATTTTGTGATGTATTGGAAAGTGGTGAATAAATTCCAAATGCAGAAAAAAAGTACAATTCCGCAATTGTTTTTTGGGGGATTTTATTTACAGTGATCATTTTACGATAATAATGATCTTGTAATATGATTCTCCATGTCAGTACAATTACAGAGTTACCAAAGAAACATGTTTTTTTGTTTTTTTAATGGTGAAAAAAAATAAATAAATAAAAATTAAATTAAAAATTAAAAAAAATGTTTGCTTGTGTCACCATTTTCTGATATGTTGCTGTATGAGGGCTTGTTTTTTACATCCCAAGCCAATGGTTTTATTGATAACATTTTGGTGTAGATACAATGTTTTGATCGCCTGTTATTACATGTTTTTGTATGGTTGAGGGAAGGAAAAAAATGCAATTCTGGCATTTTTTATTTCTTTTTGTTATGCTGTTTACCGATAACATTAATTTATTTTATATTTTGATTAGCTTAGGCTTTTATAAACACAGTAATACCAAATACCGTATGTGTATGTTAATTTTCTTTCTTAATTTTTCATGGGGGAAATAATATCAACAATATTTATTCATTTATATAGCGCTACTAATTCCATAGCGCTTTACATACTGTACATAATCAACACTGTCCTCATTGCGGCTTGCAATCTAGGGAAAGGAGGATGATTTGAAATTTTGTATTTTTTCATTTTTTCTTTAAATATAAAAAAATATTTTTAGTTTTCACTGTATTTGACAGTATTAGTGAACATTATCCTGCGATCTTCCAATTGCTCACTATACATAACAGTGCTGATGTACTGCTATGTATAGCGAAAATCATTGTCTCCTATGAATACCAGCTAAATGCTGGCTTTCACACAAGAACTGTGATGACAAGCATGGGCGTCTTCAGCAGACCCTGGCTGTCATGACAGCCTATCAAGTTAAGGGCGTGCCAATGGACGCACAGAATGACATACCCCGCTGCTAGCACGCAATAAATGCTGCTCTCAGAGATTGATAGCAGCAATTAACAAGTAAAAAGCCATGGGTGGAGTCCCCTTCCACCCTCCGATGTTAGAGGTAGATGATGGCCTAATAATTCAGCCATCATCTGCTGGCAAAGGTGCGAGCCCGCATCATACTCATGGAGCCGGCATATGTTGGTAACGGGTTGGGAACCTACCAGCAGCTTCATGCTGCCTAAATCAAAACAACTTGAAATTCCAAAAGATCCCTCTTTAGAAAGACCTATGTATTACTCCTAAACTGTCCGCTTCCTAGCTCTGTATATGGACAGATTTGTCAATCAATTTGAGCTGGGAGTAGGTTAGATGAAGGCGTCATTTCTCTACATGCACAGACTTTTCCTTCTGTGCCAGGCTTTGTTTTAAAATTATGGTTATGTGATTTTTTTAGAGCAAAACAAAGCTCTCTGTAATGAGGGACCCTTTGGATTTCATGATGACAGGTTCCTATTATTTGATGGACATCTTGCCATAGTTTGATCATTTGTTCAATGTACTTATGAATAAACTTGGGCAACTGGAGTAAAGCCAGTTTCTATCTCAATACTTTGTGGCTAAAGATTCGATTACAAATCTGTGGACCCAGTAATTACCCAATATAAGAGCAGGAGCTGCCAAGTCACAACTCTGAACAAATTATTAAAGGGGTTGTAAATCACGTCTATATTAATGACATACACATCAGATTGGGGGCTCCAACACCTGGCACACCCACTGATAAGGTGTCTGCAGCGCCGTAGAGCAAAGTGAATAGGAGATAAGCTGCAGTAATCAAGAAGAGCCACTACACAGTGTACGGAGCCATAATGTTCCCGCTGTGTTCACCGCATACATCCGGCTGCAAAGAGAGCTGCACATTACTGATCAGTGTGGGTGCAAGGTATCAGATTGTTATCGATCGGATACTGATCACCTATCCTAATGACTGGCCATCAATACATAAACCCTGGAAAAGCCCTTTAAAGCAAATAACTTACAATGACAGCTTATTTTTAATGCTGTATTGTAGAGTGTATAACTTTACAATTTTATTTCAATTATATTATCAAAATACATTGATTCAGTATAAGAGGTTACCAAAGTCAAACTGGTCTCATTACACTGTAAATTCTATTGTAAAGTGAATATTGGGATGCCGGAGCGCTGTATCTATAGCCGGTGTGTAATAGTCGGGTGGGGTTCAGCTCTTAGGACTTTGGACTTTAGTATTAATCGTGTTCTGTTTGATTCCGCTTTGTTTAATATTCTATATTGACTTAGTAGTATCAACACCCAGGCATAATCTGCTCACTATAACAGAATTAAAGGCTAATATTTTACAAATCTTGCTCCAGTAATCTAGTCTTGAGATTTAGTCACACTTCATGAACCAACAAGTTTTCAAGAAGGAGATCGGTGTGTTCATGAAAAGGATTGGCTATGTTTTTAGAAGTTGAATAATTCTTTTAAAAAAAAGCAGTTGTTAGAGTATGGATTGCATTTTTAATCCTGATAATATTTAAAGGGAATCTGTCCTGTCGAATAATGCTATTACCCTTCAGATATACAATTAATCTGCAGGTTAATAGCCTTATGACGGTACTAAAAGTGCAGCACCCTGGAGAAAATAAACTCTATTTCTTCCTTTAGCTGCCGGTTTTCAGTCATGCAGGTGTGTCAGGGCGGCTACAGTCACTGGTCACTGTACTGAGAGCAGCAGACTGTAAGCTCACCCTGGTACTGACTGAGAGCATACCTTGGTACTGACTGACAGCACACCCCGGTACTGATTGACAGCACACCCCAGTAGTGATTGACAGCACACCCTGGAACTGACTAACAGCACACCCTGGCACTGATTGACAGCACACCCTGGTACTGACTGACAGCACACCCCGGTACTGGCTGACAGCCAGCTCAGCAGGGTATTAGTGCACAGCTGGCTGTCAAAGTCCATTGTTTCCTGATTACCACTCTTTCAGTACAGCAACTGGGCACCTTCATAACACTATTAACCTACAAATTAACCCTATATCTGCAGGTTAACACCATTATCTGGCATCAGAAGGTTCCCTTTAAAAAAAATAAAAATATTTTAAAGTATTTGCCTCATGTTCCTTTTTTCAGCAACCAGCAGTAGACTACAGATTTTACAACTCCTCTGTTCTTGTGAATGGAATGATTTTTGATAAGAGGTAAATTACAACTTGTTTTAACAAGCAATTTTTACCCAATCATTAAAATGAGAACCTTTTTCTGAAGTTCACCAGTAAAGGATGTAGGTTCAGTGTCTGGTAGTCTCCCTTGTCTCACATTCACCACCACCACCACAAGATATGTGAATTTGTCGACCACTGGAATTTCCAATTGTGCAGGCAAGGCCTTTAATGGAAGGGGGTCTATGGGTAACAAAGCCAATTTGGTCCAATTAGTCAGAAGCACAGACCATTTTACAAATTTTCTAATAATGTTCATGGATGACTTAGCGTTTCCCAGATAAAGGAGCATGTTGCCAGCATAAAGGTAGACCTTTTGTTCTACTGAGCCACATTGAAACCCCTGGATTTCTGCTAACATCCTAAGTAACACTGCTAGTGGCTCGATAGCTACCGCAAACAGCATGGGGAACAAACGGCACCCCTGTCTCGTCCTCAGTCCCAAAGGGAAGGGGTCAAAGAGGCTCCGATTAACCTGCAGTCTCGCCGTCGGGGAGTTGTATAAGAATTTAATCCACCAAATTAATCTGGTTCCAAACCCCATCAGAGTCGGAACTCCCACAGGAACCCCCTTTCCATACAGCCAAAGCCTTAGCCACATCCAGTGTTAGAGTAGCCCTGTCCCCTGTCTCTCTAGAGCTAAGCTGTATTCCCAACTATAGGCATCTCAGATTTAAGGATGGGAATCAATTGAGAATGAACCCCGTTTGGTCTTCATAGACAATGGATGCAATCAGTTTAGTCAATCAATTTGCCAGCACCTTTGCAAACTACATTGACCAAATGAGAACCATTTTAACTTAATTATTTCGTTTTTCCTAAATTTTCCACTATTAATCTTAAGTTTCAACTAAGCGAATCTTAAAAATAATATTTCAGTGGATAACATGATCCCTATACCATCACCCTTGATTCACGTGTGCCCTTGATCTCTTGGTGTTTATATTAAGTGGACAGTCTTGGTTAAGTTCTTAGATCATTTCTGCTCCACAACAGTATTCCCCGTGCTACAACTTGAAGAACAGATCAGTGCATCAGTGTGTAAATCTGGCGTATGGGAGAGATGCACGGGGAAGGTGCAGCATGAGATACCAGGTAAGCCGAGGCACATCTTGATAGTCACTTGGCATAAGTATCATACTTCCTAAAGAGATCCTATGGCATGATCCATCTGAGCAGCCTGGATCCATCCATACAAAAGTTGTTTCAAAATCACCTACTATACTAACACATTGTATGAGAAAGAGTAACATAAATCAATAGCAATGTATGATATATCACCTGGTTTTGATATTAAGTTACCAACAACATATAATTAAGACTCCTGCAAAATACTATTCATACGTACCCTACCTATATTTCCTCCAAAATCTGCCTAAAAATATGAAAGACAATTTGAAAGCTATATGACTTAAATTTTCCCATTCCATAACCCTCAAAAAGAGGGACTGTGCAAATTAGGTCTAAACAAAGACTCAAAGGCCATTTTTGTTTAAATATGGGATAGATGGTATTGGATGTGTCCATATTTTTGGTAAATGTATTGGTATGGTTAAATAATCTTTGTAGGAAGTGTATTATGAGGGCTATATATGTACCAAGGGCAGTGGCCCACCTAAGGAGTCTGTAGTAGCAAATACTCTCTTTTCTTCTTTCTGTATGTTTGTTATGTATTTTTTTAAAAATTTCAATAAAAACGGATTGGTTAAAAAAAAAAAAAGAATCTTTGTAGGAAACTCAATAAAATATGATTTACAAAAAAAAAAGAAAATATCGGACAGATGGTTCTAAATAAATGGCACAAAGAAACCGATGCCACCTAATGTAATTCTTCCCATATCAAGGACAAACCAAGGGGCATGGTACTGAGAGCAATTCAGTCTTTATGGTCTGTGAGAACATTGTTGGTCACAAAACGTCCTAACCCATCTGGCCTTTCACCTTCTTCTTATACTTCTAATTCCTGTGATCACTGAGATTTGAGGAAATGCAATACAGAAGGAAAATAGTCTTAAGTGAAGAAAACCCTTTTGGGAACAACCCTACATTCATCCTATTTACCCCTATTTTAGAAGCCTGGATAAGCATCATGACTAACTAGGAGCTGACTTTCTACAGTAAATGTGGAGGAAGAAGTGTTCGCCACCTCCTGATATCATCATAAATTCTGCTCACAGTTAACCCAACCAAAATCTTTCCCTGAAAAAAAAAAATTAAAACTCTTAGAAAATATAGCACTAGGGCATGGGATACCCAGTCTCACCCCTCATATACAGGTCTTTTTAAACTGTAAACATGGTGTTGAGGTGATTTCTTCAGTAGGAGTACTAAATACACAACACTTGTTTTTTGCTCCCATTTTTAATGAGCTGAACTGTAAGATCCAAGACTTTTTCTATGTACACAAAAGGCATTTCTCTCAAATATTCACAAATTTGTCTAAATCTGTGTTAATGAGCACTTCTCTTTTGCCGAGATAACTCATCCATCTCACAGGTGTAGCATATCAAGATGGTTTTACAGTATTGGGGGCATTGAGGGGGTTGTCAGGAAACCAGCCAATATCTGGTGTTGTCATGATGTGACTGCACGATAGCAAAGGACAGGGGGATGCTATACTGTCCCTCATGCATGGGGACCTTAGACTATCACTTACCCCTGAAGGTGGAGACGCTGGGGTCCTGTGCCTTACTATTCTCCTGACCAGATCTAATCTGTTACCCCCCCAGGGAAGGAAGTTGCAAGAGTTTGATGGAAACACAGGGGAAAACGCAAAACTCAGACACACTGCAAACTTACAGGAATAAATTGTAAGACACTAAAGGGTGCTTTACACGCTGCACCATCGCTAGCGATCTCGCTAGCGATGTAACACGCTAGATCGCACATACGATTTGCCGAGATTGCACATTCGACCGGCGCTACAATAATGATCTATGTGCGATCTCGGCAAGTCTTATCTGTGATCTGGCGTGTCACATCGCTGAAATCGCTAGCGATGTCGTAGCGTGTAAAGCACCCTTTAGTAGAAAAGCAAAAGCAGGAAAGCAGCAACAAAAGGACAAAAAGGGTTAACACCACAACCGCTCACAGCAATAGTGCACAACAATTACCAGTATATCTGGATCGTAAAACCTCACCAGATCAGTATAGGTAAGCTATAGCTGGCATTAATGAAATAGTCCAGCCAGCATATATAGACTTTTGTTCTCCACAAATCCTAACGCCACAATGACAGTTGGCAATGCCTGTAAAAATCTCCTCTTGACAGGTGTGACCACCATTTGCCATATAGTGCGACGTATTTCCTTTGAATAGAGTTGATCAGGTTGTTGATTGTGGCCTGTGGATTGTTGGTCTACTCTTCTTCCATAGCTGTGCAAAGTTGAAGGATATTGACCGGAACTTGAACACTGTCGTATATGACGATTCAGAGCACCCCAAAATTGCGCAATGGGTGACATGTCCGGTGAGTATGCTGCTATGCAAGATCTGGGATGTTTTCAGCTTCCAATAATTGTGTACAGAGCCTTGCAATATGGAGCCATGCATTATCATGCTGCAACATGAGATGATGGTCGTGGATGAATGGCAGAAAAATGGGCATCAGGATCTCATCACAGAATCTCTGTGCATTCAAAATTGCATCAATAAAATGCACCTGTGTACTTTGCCCATAACATACAACTGCCCATACCATAACCCCACCCCAACTGTGGGCCACTTCGATTCATAACATTGACATCAGCAAACAGCTCACTCACACAATGCCATACGTGTAGACTGCTATCTGCCCTGTACAGTGAAAACCGGGATTCATCTGTGAAGAGCACACCTCTCCATGTGCCAGACGGCATAGAATGTGAGCATTTGCCCACTCAAGTCAGTTACAACGACGAACTGCAGTCATAGTCATATAGAGACCCCGATGAGGATGACGAACAGCAGATGAGCTTCCCTGAGATGGTTTCTGATGTTTTGGGCAGAAATTGTACCAATTGTTGCAGCAGCTGTCCGGGTGTACGGCCAAATTCTCTGAAATTACTTTAGAGTCGGCTTATGGTAAAGAAATGAACATTTAATTCACAGGCAACAGCTCTGGTGGACATTCCTGTAGTCAGCATACAAATTGCTACCTTAAAACCTGCGACATCAGCAGCATTGTGCTGTGTGATAAAACTGCACATTTTAGAGTGGCCTTTTATTGTGGCAGCCTAAGGCACACCTGTGCAATAATCCTGCAGTCTAATCAGCATCTTGATATGTCACACCTGGGAGGTGGATGGATTATCACAGCAAAAGAGAAGTGATCACTAACACAGATTTAGACAATTTGTGAACAATATTTGAGAGAAAAAGGCCTTTTGTGTAGATAGAAAAAGTCTTAAATCTTAGAGTTCAGCTCATGAATATGTGAGCAAAAACCAAGCGTTGCATTTATATTTTTGTCTAGTGTATATTTCACCTGGACACCATTGTTTTTGAACTTTATTCCTCCTGGCAGCATTCCGGTATCAGTCATGGAGGCAGCACCGGCGCAGGTACTGTACAGTAACTGTTCTGTGTATGGAGAGCAGCAGCTATAACCGCACCCCCTGCCCTGACTGACAGCTGCTCTGCATGAGAACCACTTGTCAGTCAGTGCGCGGGGTGCACTTACAGCAGCTGCTCTCCATATACAGAGTGGTCAACGAACCTATACCGGCACTGCCTCCATGACTGAAACCGGAACGCTGCTGGGAGAATTAAAGTTAATCTCCTCCTGGCAGCAAGGTTCAGGGTGCAAGCATCAGGCAGGTTTAAAATGTTATTAATCTGCAGATTAACCCCATATTTTCAGGTTAATAGCTTTTTTCCACTTGACAGGTTCTCTTTAAAGAGGTTTTCCAGGCTCGGCACTGAAGTCTACATTCACTATATGTGGTATTTGCAGCGGGTGGGCACATGACCGCAACTATGTGACTTGCATACTTCAGGCCACATTACAACTAGACATGTCCGGCCTCACTCAATTCACTTGTATTGATCAAGGCCGTGACCGCATGTTATGTAAATCGCATAGTTCCTTCCCTTTTCACCTCTGTGTAAGTTTTTGTGTATTGTATTTAATAATGATTTCTTCTTTTTGTTCTGTGTTCTAGGTTTATGCTTTCCAAAATGGGGAAGGCTACTCAATGGGAAGGTTTAAAAACAGGGTGACCGCTTCCAATACCACTGGGAATGTTACAATAACTATTTCCAACATGCAGCCGCAAGATACTGGAGTCTACAAGTGTGACGTGACCAACTTTCCAGAAACCCCTGGACTAGGTCAAGTTCAGCTGATTGTTCAGGGTATTTACATCATAGTCCTCTATTTTCACTATTTTCATTAGAATAGATAGGGTGTCTGCCATAGCACATACTGATGGTTAGCAACACGGCTGCAGTGGGAACCTCTGTGCAATGTACCAGTATTCTGCATGTGGCACCGACCGTGAGAGGTGAGGCCATTTATAGACCAGAGATGATTATGTGCCATGGTTGCCTTATCATTGGGTATAAATGGAGGGAGGACTTTCTGTAGTCTTCCTATTCTTTGTAAAAACAAATACAACCCACATTTAAAAGAATAAAACAAAATGGGTTAAGAAATTAGAGTATTTTCTAGAAACTTAGCATATTATCTGCAATGTATGGCCACATTATTGTTTATAGGGATGTTAAATATTGTTTTCAATAGTTACATGTAAGAGCTGAAAAATTGCTTGTGAACATGGATGAATGAAAAACGATTCCCCTTAATTTTTTAAAGTGTCAATCCATCTGTGATAAGTTGTCCCACTTTATTTTATAGTGGCTCCATCAACACCGCACTGCAGTATTCAAGGGAACATAGTGACAGGGCACGCTGTGAAGCTGGTGTGCCTGTCCGAGCAGGGGATGCCTCGCCCAGTATACACATGGAACAGACTGGTGAATGGAAATCTAAAGCCAATTGTTGGAGGTAAGCAAAATTACAGGGTCATGAAAGACCTGACAGAGCAACGGAAAGGTTTAGAGGGGAGACTAGCATTAAGAGCGGCTTCTCACTTGCGAGTTTCTCGCAGTAATGTGTGAAGCCCCACAGGTGTTGTATCGGTGCATACCTTCAGGGACTCCACGTAGCTGGTGCTGGTCACAGGTAGGGAATCTTCGGTTTTGATCGTGACGCCACTCTCAGTATTGCGGCCAGTAGGGACCGCCACTGCAGGTTGAGGGTCGCCTGGGGCTGATGGTATGTGCAGTTAGTTGGAATAGCCTCCTGAGAGTGAGGCAAGCCCCAGGGCCCGGTGTGAGTTTGTAGTACCACAAGTCGCAGAATGACTCAAACACAGTCCAAGAAGTCTTTTAACGTGTTTACTCACTGTTTGGAGGTCACGGTGAGATGCCCGGGCGACACTGTGATAACCAGGTGGAACCAGGAATTCCAGGAGGCCGTTCTGAGGGTAGCTGTCCACTCGCCTTCCTTGCACTCTTTCTGTTTTAGGAGGATCCTTTGCTTGAAGCGTGGTAGGACCCCTCCAGGGAAGCTGTTACCACCCTGCTCCCCTCTCTCTGGCTCGTCTGCCGGCAGCGTGGCCTTGGTGGGATGGCTTCTGGCCCTGTCCCCTTATGGGCCTGGTGTGCTGCTTGGCTCAAGCTCTGTGTAGTCGTGGTGAGGGCATGAAGTACCCCCCCAACCTGTAGGTTAAGCAGCTCTGGATGATCTGCTGCCTGTACTGGGGACCTAGTTCCCCTTGTGTGCTCGGATACCGGGATCTCCGTACTCAGCCACCCCTCTTTCTCTGGATGCTCTTCAGGCCGACCCACAGTACTCCGTTCTCCTCCGCTTTCAGCTACAGCACTCCTCAGGACCTGTCTGCACGGGAGCTTCTCTGCTCCCCCTCCATACACTTCAACTTCTTCCTCTCGACTCCCTCACTTCCTCTCTCTCTCTCTGCCCTGCTTCCTAGCAACCAGCCCCTGAACACACCCCCAGCTGGGAATTGAAAGTTAACCCCTTCTGGCTACCCAAGGGTCCCCTCTGGTGATGTGGGAGGCCTGGTCACTATATGTTTGTGTGTGCACCTCATCCTGGCCTTTGGAGATTACCTGGAAGCATTGCTCCCGCATGGGTGCAATACTCTGTGGTGCCTGACCAGGTCAGGGGCGCCACATTTGCAATTAGAGAAAATCTTGCATTGGAATCGGACACATGTTAGTGAATGATTCAGCTCTCATCTGCGATTTTTTTCTCAGTCCAAATCGGACTGAGAAAAAAATTGCAGCATGCTGCTTTTTTGCGAGTTTCTCACACGAGTCTCTCCAATGCAACTTTATGGGAGCATGAAAAAAATGCATGTCACACAGACCGGCACTCACACCATCCTAGTGACATTCGTTTTTCTAAATACATTAATCGCATGTTTCTCAAAACACTGGAAATGAGTGAGGTCTCACAATGTCGGTCAATCATAGAGATTGACCGACATTGTGAGACCTCACTCATTTCCAGCGTTTCTCAAAACATGCGATTAATGTCAGTCGGTCTCTCCCTCTCGGTCTCTATTCTCTCTCTGTCGGTCGGTCTGTCGGTCGGTCTCTCTCTCTGTCGGTCTCTCTCTCTGTCCATGTCGGTCTATCCTTCTCCCCCCCTCTCTCATACTCACCGATCCCCGATCACCAGCGTGGCGCTGCACGGCGTTCATACTGCTTTGGCGGCTTCTCCTCTTTTGAAAAAGCCGGCCGGCCGCTCATTATTCAATCCCGTATTCCCTGCTTTCCCCGCCCACCAGTGCCTTTGATTGGTTTTAGTCAGACACGCCCCCCACGATGAGTGACAGCTGTCTCACTGCAACCAATCACAGCTGCCGGTGGGCGGGTCTATATCATGCAGTTAAAAATATAAATAAATAATTAAAAAAAAACGGCGTGCGGTCCCCCCAATTTTAATACCAGCCAGGGTAAAGCCATACGGCTGCAGGCTGGTATTCTCAGGATGGGGAGCTCCACATTATGGGGAGCCCCCCACCCTAACAATATCAGCTAGCAGTCAGCCGAAATAGCCGCATCCATTAGATGCGACAGTCCCGGGACTGTACCCGGCCATCCCGAATTGCCCTGATGCGTTGGCAATCGAGGTAATAAGGAGTTAATGGCAGCAACCCATAGCTGCCACTAAGTCCTAGATTAATCATGGCAGGCGTCTCCCCGAGATACCTTCCAGGATTAACCTGTAAGATAAAGTAAATGAAGACATACACCAAAAAATCCTTTATTTGAAATAAATAAAAATAAACAACCTCTTTCACCACTTTATTAAAGTCCCCAAATACCCTTCCATGTCCAACGTAGTCCACAGAGGTCCCTCGACGCTGTCAGCTCTGCTACATCGGAAGCTGACATAGAGCGGTCACAGAGCATGAACGCTCTCTGTGACCTCCCCGCAGCGACTGAAGTGAGTTGCGCTATCAGCGAGGACGTCACTCAGGTTACCTGCGGCCACAGATCTCAGCGGGAGGACTTCTGCTGTGGCCGCGGGTAACCTCAGTGACGGCACCGCTGATAGCGCCGATCACTGCGGTCACACAGGGGATTTGTGGTCACCAGTGAGACCTTCACCGGTGACCGAAAATCAGGGGCCATGCCACACAGCCAGAGTCGCGGGATGACAATGAAGTCGGGTGAAGTTCATCCGACTTCATTCTGATCGTGCGGCTCTGTCTGTGTCTGCTGTCAGCGACTATTCAGCTCTGCTACATGGCTCTGTCTGTGGCTGCTGTCAGCGGCCATGTAGCATGTAGCAGAGCTCAATGGCAGATGACAGCTGCTGAGAAAAAAAAGGATCACACGCATTACACACGCTATGCAAGTCATTAAATAATTAGAAAAAATAGCATCGCACTTGCGTTGCACTCTGACCTAACGTGAACTCAAATCAGCCGAGTTTTTTTCAGCCTAGTCGGACCGATTTTACACGCATAGGTGTGTTTCCAGCCTAAAGCTGATAAGTGTTCTCCAAACAACATAGGGATACTGCCACTCATATATATATATATATATATATATTAGTGTGTGTATATATATATATATATATGTATATGTATATGTATATATATATATATACAATGTGTGTGTGTGTGTGTTTTCAATATTAGCTAACTCCTTAGTAAACAAGCCTGAATGGGAGCCTGCCACCTATAGTTTTAACCTGCAGTAACTACCTTACTAAAGTAGCTCCTTGTACGCCTCGACACTGAAAATCGGCGGCTCCAATTAGACACACTTTCAGTAAGGCGGTCGGGCAGCATTGTAACGCTATTTACCTGCAGGTTAACCCAATACCATCATATGTAGTTGTATCACCCACGGGGCAGGGGTTAAATGTACTCGTCGCTGGGCCGGTGATGTTGGGTCCGGGGATGTCACGGGTGGCCGTGCCCGGCTTCGTTGCCCCGAGGTGTACAATAAAAGGTTAGATAGAGGATGGGTTGATGGTGGGGATGTTGGGAGTTGTCTCGTGACGCCACCTGTGGTACGCAGCCAGGGATTAGCAGCTGCTGCTGTCACTGTCCTCCGGGGCAAATGGTGTCGCAGCAAGGATGGGTCTGCTCCCCACAGGTGGAGCAGGGCCCCGGGGAGGGTGAAGAGGGACTGTAATGGCCATTGACGCTGAAGCACAGGGCGACGGCGTCGGTAATAAGAGGCTGAGTCAGCTGCTGCTGTTCCAGGTTTACTCACAGTTCAAGTGCTGCCCTCAGGGTACCGGTCTCTGCCGTCATGGGCCCCAGCCAATCACGGATAAGTTAGAGGTAGCCACCAGTGCTTGAAAGTGCCCTTTCCTAAGGGATGCCCCTCCAGAAGTGAGGAACCCGGGCTGAGCGTCCTGCTCCAAGCCAGGGTCCTGTAAACAAAGAAGAAGTGGTGTCGTGTCGCCAGAACTGTAGTCCTGACTTGACTGAAGATTGTGTCCAGGTTGCTCCTACTTCTACCCCAAGTGGTGACTGCCCCACAGGTGGCTGTCCTACTGACCGGGAATGTCCCATGCCTCGTGATGGCCACCCACTATCTACCCTAGTCCAGTCCCCAGTGATAAGGCACCTAAACTGTATGTAAGGTAAAATGTGGAGACACCGGTGATTAACCCCCTCCTTACCACAGATGAATACTGCACCTTAAGTGAGGTGCAGTATCCTGTGGCGACTGAAGCCTCAGAGGTGCCACATAGGTAAATAGCATAAGTCCCTTTAAATTAGTTTTTTGTTTACATGTATTTAAAAAAAAGTGGCAAACTTGTTTTTTTCTTTGTCATATTAAGAAATTAGTAATCTTGCAATTTTCACTCTGGCCAAAGAAAAAAATGTTATACTCATAACTCCTGTCCTTTCAGTAAGAGTTTTCAGCAGGCTCCTTATTACAGGAGACAGGATTACAATTATATGTAACATTAATAAAACTGCTGAAAACACAGGATATACTAATCACAATAGGCAATGTCACAGCTCACCTCCTCCTCTTCCCTTTACAATGACCTCAGCACACACTCATTAGACACCTCAATAAATAGATAGGGTCGGGATTCAACTTTTGTAGCTATGTACAACTATTGTTTCCGATAATAATTGCAATTGTTAAAAATTGCAAAATTTCTATTTTGTATTTTTAACAAAGATTGTGATATGGAAAAAACCATTGCTGAAATATTGTAAAAAAAAACAAAACATTTAATACAAAAACCTGATTTAAAATATTTAAAAATTACAAAAATATTTTTAATAAATACATGTAACACAAAAGCCTAATTTAAAATAGGTTATTTTCTGCTGATACCTTCCCTTTAAGCAACCAGTTTAGGTTAACTTTGGCTTTTTATGTGGACACCAGACAGACACAAGACGACCCTACTGAATGAACGATTCAGCATCGGATGTCTGATGAGTTTGTCTTTTTATATATCTGATTGTGTCAGCAGTATAAAAAGTGAAGTGATCAATGATACACAAAGGATGCGTTTGGTGCATTCACTATCATAAAAGCAAATTGTGAACACATCCTCGCAGTGCAGCTTTAAACATTCGCTTTTGTTGTGACTTGTTATTTTGTATTTTAAAGCACTGCTCAAGCATTTTTTTTTTGTTTTTTTTATTTCATTGCTGAAGTGGTGCTTTAAATTGAAGTCCCTTGCCTCCAGTCTTATACTCACCCTCCGGCATCTTCATCTATTATCGGTACTTCTACGGTCAGTCTCCGGCAATTTGTCACCTGCCGGCAGCTCCAGTGTTACATGAAGCTTGAGGTTACAACTCAAAATACGTCTATAAGAACCTCGTTCTGGCCCCCATAGAGTTGCATTGAGAGCTTGTGATGTCACTTCTGATTTTTGGCCAGTCAGAAGTGGGACCGGAACGACACCAAAAAAAGTTGAACAGGCCGGAAGGTGAGTATGTGGCGCCCCTGAGGCTTCATTTGCCACAGGGTACTGCACCTCATTTAATGTGCAGTGCTTAACCTGGATCCAGAGGAGGTCGGTACCGGTTTCATGACTTGCACAGCTCAAACACACAACCAGATTGCCCTCCCCACTGGGGACTGAGCTAGGGTCGGGTCCTAAGGCAGTCACCAAACATGGGGGGCAGCCATCCACTAGTGACCGGGACCCGGGGGAGGAGCAGTCACTAGGGGAGTTAGGACCCAACACAACAGTTAGGGAGTTCTCCAGCAGGAGAGGAAAGGAGCAGACGGTCTGACCGGTGGGTCTGGTGGGACACAGGAGTTCATGCGGTCACTGAGGGGAGAGCTTCATTGCTCCCTCGGGACTGGCGCCACACGGGGTGCAGGACCCTAGGGAAGATCATTCTTTACGTTGGTTTTCCAGAATCTGCCGGGACAGGGAGTTTGCACGTCTCCCTGGCCAACACAGAGCCTGAAGCACAGTGCCATATAGGATCCAGGGTTTTGATCTGTGTCAGGCCCCATTGCGGAGCCACGGCACCTTTAAACGGGACGGGAGTTTCACTCAACACGGACTGCGGTCCCCAAGTAGCTTTAAGCCACGGGGATCTATCTTACACGGTGCTAGGAGGAAGTGCCCACCGAACACCACACACTGGACTGACCTCCAAAGGGATCCGGGTTCAACAGGGCCCATCACAGCGGGTGATTGGTACTACCTGGGAGCACGGCATAACAGTGAGTAAAACAACCTGGAACCGCAGAGACCGTGAGAGCCTGTTATTGCCGGCGCCACCACCCTGCGCCTCCGCGCCAACGGCCCAGTACTACTCTCCTCATCATCCTCCCCGGGGCCCGCTCCACCTGTGGGGAGCGAGATCATCTTTGCTGCTTCGACCATCTACCCCGGAGGACAGCGACAGCAGCAGCGGCTAATCCCTGGCCGCGTACCACAGGTGGCGTCATGACAACAACCCCCATCATCACCTCCTATCCCCTTTTATTGTGGACACCTCGAGGCACGAAACCGGGCAGGCCACCGCAACATCCCAGACCTCCACACTGGCCCGGTGACGAGTAACAGGTACGAGACCAGACCTGAACCCCCTGCCCCCCTGGGTGTCACAAGTATATGACAGGGGGCACTCCAGCCCTGAAAAAAAAACAAACAGCTGGAGTGGTTCTTTAACCCTTTTACAACATGTTATGTATTTGTACATTAAAGATTGTGTCCCTGTCTTTGATGAGAGCTCTTTCCCGGCAGAAAATGGCTGATTTGATCACATGTTTAACAGCAATGGGTGGAATGGAGGTTTTAACTTGTTAAATGCCACTGTGAATTTCTGAGACAAGGGGGTGCTTAATTTCACTTGCCTATCAGAAAGCCCATGATGTGGGTCGCCGATTTGGTTGCCATAACAGCCAAGGGTCTGCTGAAGACACCCATGCCTGCAATTACGCTACATCTGGGAAAGCCGGCTTGTAGCTGGCGTTTATTGGAGATCATAATTTTCACAATACAGAGCAGTGCTGGTGAAATGCTATGTATAGCACAAGTGATCATATGATCACTGCAGCAAGTCTCTTAAGGGAATATTTAAATAAAGTGAAAAAGTAAAAAAAAAAATTTCAAACTATGCAAAATAATTCACATCACCCTTTTGCCCTATTAAAAATAAAACAATTAAAAAATTAACAACTGATATATTTAGTAACGCGGAGTTCGAAAAACTCATCTATCAAAATGTAAAATACGTCAATTCTATCAGTAAACAGTGTAATGAGAAAAATAAAATAAAACTCCAGAATTACGGGTTTTTTTGGGCCGCGGCAACATAGCAACAAATTGTAATAAAAGGCGATCAAAATATCACATCTACACAAAAATAGTACCAGTAAAAATGTCACCTCAGGGTGCAAAAAATATACCATCACACACCTCCATATCCTGAAAATATAAAGAATATGGTGAGACAAAAAAATTATTTCTTTTTTTTAAATTTTTTTACCACTTACATAAAAAACTATACATTTGATTGTAATTGTATTGACCTGGAGCATCATATTGCCAGGTGAGTTACACCGTATAGTGAACATGATAAATAAAAAAAACATACAAAAAAACTAAAAACCATCGTGAAATTGCATTATTATGCAATTTTAACGCATTTGGATTTTTTTTTCATGCTTTCCGGTGCATCACATGATAAAATAAATGTTATTAAAAGGTACAACTTGTTTTCAAAAAACAAGCCCTCTTACGGCTATGTGGACAGAAAAATAAAAAAGTTCTAGCACTTGGGGAGGAAAAAACAAAATTGCAAAAATGGAAAATTGCTCAGTTGTGAATGAGTTAAAGTGAATCTGTCAGCAGGTTTTTGCTACCTCATTTGAGACCAGCATATTGTAGGCAACGAGGCCCTGAGTTCAATGATGTATCACTTAGATTAGTGGGTGCAGCCATTCTGACACGGTAACGTCTAAATCCCAGTGGACCTCTGCTGACGTCATGCCCATATGACCAGAAGGGGCAGGGCCTCCACCAACATAGCTCACACCAGGAAGTAACATTAGTTTTCTAAGTCCACCTGGGCATAGAGTTGATTATAATAGAAGCGGGGTCAGATGTGGGGGGTCCAGGGAGGTGGTAAAGCCCACCCTTGCATGATTATACTGGGCAAAAGAAAACTCACACACCCACCAATGAAGCCAGCCACGCCCACTATCTAAGTCGGCCACACCCAAGGTCCTTCTTGCCTCTGGGATTTAACCTCAACCGTTCTGAAACAGTGAAAGATTTGAGATTTTGCATGTAGCAGAGCTCTGAGAGGTATCCCCACCCAGTGGCGTAACTAGAGTTTGAAGGGCCCTGGTGCAAAATTTGGACCGGGGCCCCTCTCCACGTACACTGACACTTAGGGTACGGGATAATGACACTGACACTCGGGGTACAGGATAATGACGCTGACACTTGGCTTTTACCCACAGCACCCGGCTTTCCCATGATCTGAAATCTATCTTGTCGTCGGCAACCAGCTTTCCCATGCTCTTCTATACATATTTCACTCAGCACCCAGCTTTCTCATATCAGAGGATGGGAAAGCTGGGTGCTGAGAGAAGACGTATAGCAGAGCATGGGAAAGCTGGGTGCTGAGGGAAAGAGCCTTTTTACCTCAGCACAAAACATTTCCATCCCATGCTTGTATCTTTGTCCCCCCTAGTATATAGTTCTCCAAATACTATAATGGCCCCCACATAGCCTTCCATATAGTATAAAGGGTCCCACATAACCCTTCATATATTAGATTGCCCCCCCATAGTCCTCCATGTATTATAATGCATTTCCCATAGTCCTCCATATATTATAATTCACCCCATAGTTCTCCATATTTTATACTGCACCACATAGTCCTCCATGTATTATAACACACCACCATAGTCCATGTGTATAGTAGCCTCCATAGTCCTCCATGTATTATAATGCAGCCCCATAAATCTTCATATTGTATTATGCAGCCCCATACTCCTCCACGTATAATGCACCCCTATATTCCATGTATAAGGTGTCCTTCATTTAGTATTATGAAGCCCCATACTCCTCCATGTATAATGCTCCCTTAGTCCATGTATAAGGTGTCCTTCATGTTTAGTATGCAGTCCCATAGACCTCCATGTATCATGCAACCAGCACCCCCAGGCCTCCATGTATCATGCAGCCAGCCCCCCCAGGGCTTCCATTTGTCATGCAGCCAGCCCCCCCCAGGGTCTCCATTTGTCATGCAGCCAGCCCCCCCCAGGGCCTCCATTTGTCATGCAGCCAGCCGCCCCAGGGCCTCCATGTGTTATGCAGCCAGCTGCCCCAGGGCCTCCATTGTCATGCAGCCAGCCGCCTCAGGGCCTCCATGTGTCATGCAGCCAGCCGCCCCAGGGCCTCCATGTGTCATGCAGCCAGCCGCCCCAGGGCCTCCATGTGTCATGCAGCCAGCCCCCCCCAGGGCCTCCATGTGTCATGCAGCCAGCCGCCCCCCCCAGGCCTCCATGTGTCATGGAGCCAGCAAAATAAAAAAAACAAGTACAGCTCTTCTCCTTCTGACCCCTGCAACCGCGGTAGTTACGCCCCTGCCCCCATATTTCACACATCCTGCTCCCCATACAGCCTGCACCCCCCATAGAACACACACTACACCCCCATATGTCACACACCCTGTACCACATACCTCACACAGCCTGTACCCAACTTACCCCTCTCAAACACTCTGCAGCCCTTCACATCCTTCTGTCACAGTCTGCACCCCTCATATGCTACTCACGCTGCACCCCCCCTCCCCCTCATGTCCCCCCTTCCTCTCATGTCCCCCCCTTTTTTTCATTACCAGTCATGTGTCCAAATTTCCTTCAGGAATCAGTATCTTTGCTTTCTGCCTGGCAAACCTGTGTCTCCTCCCACACAGTCACATGGGCATGACATCATCACAGATTCTGACAGGATGGATTCCGTCTTCTGTGCAGGAGCGCTTCTGCTCTGCCGCAGGTCAGAAAAGCCTGGTGGGCCTCTCCAGATCAGGGGCCCCTCTACTGACACTGGGTCCCCCTGACTCACAGGCCGGCCCCCTGGTAGTCAGCCACTACACAGCGCATCTCCTCTCTTACAGAGAGGAGCTATCTCTGCAGAGCGGCTGATGGGCCCCTATAACCCTGCGGAACCGGTCGCAGTGGCGACCTCTGCAACTGCGGTCGTTATGCCCCTGTCTCCACCTACACCAGGTTTTCAGTGAACATTTCCATAAACAGAAGCTGCTAATTACAAAGGGGGTGGAGTCGGACTACAACTCACTCCCTGCTTAGACCCACTAATGATAAAGATAAAAGGCTTAAGCTAACATTGTTTGTAAACAAAAAATACTGAGAGACAGACACAGGGCTGAAGTCTCTATTTGAACACTTTTAGCACGCTGTCTTCAGATTACATTGCAGAAATCTGCTGACAGAATTTCTTTAAGACATTTTTCGCTCATATAATATCAGTTTAGATCAGTTCAATAAGAGAAATGTGCACGTTCAACCCTGTGTAATAATTATGACAAATTATGGGCTTTTTCTTATTGACAAATTCTTTCATTTGACAGGTCAGCAGCAGAATGGTGTCCTTATTATAGGTAATATGAGTAAGTTTGAAGATGGATACTACCAATGCATGGCAAGCAACAGCTTAGGCAATGCAACCTGTGAACTGGATTTACATACAGGAGGTGCAGTAATTGGTTCTATTTGCTCTTTTTTCACATTTACCTTGTTTTTCTTTAGTTGAATCAGCCTGTAATTTGATTTTCCACTTTGATTTTGAGTATCATTCCAAATCGAGACTCCATGGGATATTAATTTTGATTTACAATGATCATTTTTATGTTTTATTTCTCTTAATACATTCCACTTTACAGTGGAACCTTGCTTAACGAGTATCCCACTTAACGAGAATTTCGCTTAACAAGCAAAGCTTTCTGTAAATTTGTAATTTGGTTTACGAGAAAGCTTTGCTGCACGAGCAAAATACTCACCGCACACACTTCCGGTTCCATACATCCACCGCGCTCTGACCCGCTCTTGCAGTCCACACAAACACACACAAGCAGGCACAAAACACACACACACACACACACACACACACACACACAAACAAACAGGCACGCACACACATACAGTATTATCCTCACCTTACCTTCCGTTCCATCGCCGGCCTCATGGTTCTTGTAGTTCGCCGGTACATTGCGACGAGGGAGGAATCCTCGTGGCAAACTACAAGACTCTGGAGGCCGGCGATGGAACGGAAGGTAAGGTGAGCATAATATGTGTACCTTCCATTCCATCGCCGGCCTCCTGGGTCCTGTAGTTCGCCGCTCCAAGATGTGTATCGGCATTCAGTAACCATCGCGACGAGGCAGGAACTTCCGCTGTCAGCCACTACTCAGAGGCAGCGCGCTGACCAATCAAAGGCAAGCGTCTCCTGCCTTTGACGTCAGCGCTTTGGGTGTGGAAGTTCCTCCCTCGTCGTGATGGTTATCCGATACACAGCCTGTACTAGCGAACAGCAAGTCCCAGGAGACCGGTGATGGAACAGAAGGTAAGGTGAGCATAATATGTGCGTGTGTGCTTGTGTGTGTTTGTGTGTGTTTGTGTGTGTTTGTGTGAGTTTGTGTGTGTTTGTGTGTGTTTGTGTGTGTTTGTGCGTGTGTGGAATGACAGAATAGGGGACCAGGATGAGACATTTAACAAGTTGTGGAACGAATTGTCTGCATTGCAATGATTTCCTACGGGAAATCTTGTTTTGCTGAACGAGTAACTTGGTTAACAAGCCACTCCCAGAACGGATTGTTCTCGTTAACCAAGGTTCCACTGTATAATGAATAAAGGTTTGCAATTGAGCTATTTCCTTCATTGAGATCTAGGATGTTGTATTTTACTGTTTTGTCTTTTTTTAGGCTACATGCGCACGCTGCATTTTTTGTGACATTTCCAGGCTCTCTCTGACAAGATGCAGTTTTGGCTGCATTTTGGCTGCAGTTTTGGCTGCAGTTTATGAACACAAAAAGATGCATGTAGCCTCAGAAGTGTAAAATTGTTGATATTAGCACATACAGCAGATGAAATAAGTATTGAACATGTCACCAATTTTCTAAGTAAATTAGTTTCTGAAGGTGCGATTGATAAAAATTTCTCACCAGACGTAGATAGCAACACACCCAATCCACACAGGCAAAAAAATCAAACCTTATATGTCCATAAGTTAAGTTATGTGTAATAATGAAAAATGACAGAGGAAAAAAGTATTACTGAAATGTATTTAATAATTTCAGTAATGCTAAATAATAATTTCTCCTGTAAGTAGAAACTAGTTGCATGCATTGCTCAAGTGTGATTATGGCCCATTGTTCCACATAAACAACTTAAACAGCATTTCAAGATGCAAAGATGCAGAAAAGTACAACTCAGTGGTAACTTAAACAAGAAATATTTATTTAACACAAGAAGAAAGGTAGTGCATTGAGTCTGTGGTCAGGGAATGCACTGATGGTGATATTTAGAGCTGATTATATTATAAGTAGAAATTCAGTTTTTATATACAGTATATATATATATATATATATATATATATATATATATATATATATATATATAAAAGTTTGGACACACCTTCTCATCTCTAGAACAACTGTTAATAGGAGACTTTGTGCAGCAGGCCTTCATGGTAAAATAGCTGCTAGGAAACAACTGCTAAGGACAGGTAACAAGCAGAAGAGACTTGTTTGGGCTAAAGAACACAAGGAATGGACATTAGACCAGTGGAAATCTGTGCTTTGGTCTGATGAGTCCAAACTTGAGATCTTTGAATCCAACCACCGTGTTTTTGTAGAAACGTGAACGGATGGACTCTACATGCCTGGTTCCCACCGTGAAGCATGGAGGAGGAGGTGTGATGGTGAGGGGGTGCTTTGCTGGTGACACTGTTGGGGATTTATTCAAAATTGAAGGCATACTAAACCAGCATTGCTACCACAGCATCTTGCAGCGGCATGCTATTCCATCCGGTTTGCGTTTAGTTGGACCATCATTTTTTTTTCAACAGGACAATGACTCCCAAACACACCTCCAGGCTGTGTATGGGCTATTTGACCAAGTAGGAGAGTAATGGGGTGCTACACCAGATGAACTGGCTTCCACAGTCACCAGATCTGAACCCAATCGAGATGGTTTGGGGTGAGCTGGACCGCAGAGTGAAGGCAAAAGGGCCAACAAGCGCTAAGCATCTCTGGGAACTCCTTCAAGACTGTTGGAAAACCATTTCCGGTGACTACCTCTTAAAGCTCATCAAGAGAATGCCAAGAGTGTGCAAAGCAGTAATCAAAGCAAAAGGTGGCTACTTTGAAGAACCTAGAATATAAGACATATTTTCAGATGTTTCACACTTTTTTAAGTATTTCATTCCACATGTTTTCATTCATAGTTTTGATGTCTTCAATGTGAATCTACAATTTGTAGGGTCATGAAAATAAAGAAAGCTCTTTGAATGAGAAGGTGTGTCCAAACTTTTGGTCTGTACAATATATATATACTAGAAGGTGGCCCGATTCTACGCATCGGGTATTCTAGAATTTACGTATTGTGTAGTTCATGTATGATTTTTGTTATATATATATATATATATATATATATATATATATATAGATGTTATTGTCTGTAGTTACCAAGTGTTTGTCTAGGGCGCTGCACATGTTTTGGGTGTTGTCTGGGTGTGACGGGGGGTGAGAGCGGTGTTGTATGTGTGTTGCGTGTGTTGCGTTGTTTGTGGAGCGCTGTGTGTCTGTAGCGTTGTGTGTGTGTGTGTGTTGCGCGGTTTGTGTGTGTGTGTGGTGTGTTTTGGGGGGAGGTATGTTTTGTGCAATGTGTGTGTTGTGCGGTATGTGCGTATATTTGTGTGTGCCGCGGTGTTTGTGTGTTGGGTGTTGTGTGTGTGCAGCGTTGTCTGTGTGTGTGGGTGTCTGTGTAGGGCAGTTGTTTGTGGTTCCCAGTGTGTGTGTGTGGTGTGTTGTGCAGTGCGCGCGCGTGTGTGTGTGTGTGTTGGGGGGAGGTGTGCACTTCCCATCGTGCTCCATCCCCCATGCAGCGCACTCCCCATCGTGCTCCATCCCCCATGCAGCGCACTCCCCATCGTGCTCCATCCCCTATGCTGCGCACCCCCCCATCGTGCTCCATCTCCCATGCTGCGCACTCCCAAACGTGCTCCATCCACCATGCTGCGCACTCCCAAACGTGCTCCATCCGCCATGCTGCGCACTCCCCAAACGTGCTCCATCCGCCATACTCCGCACTCCCCATCGTGCTCCATCCCCCATGCAGCGCACTCCCCATCGTGCTCCATCCCCCATGCTGCGCACCCCCATCGTGCTCCATCTCCCATGCTGCGCACTCCCAAACGTGCTCCATTCGCCATGCTGCGCACCCCCCCATCGTGCTCCACCCCCCATGCAGCGCACCCCCCATTGTGCTCCATCTCCCATGCTGCGCACTCCCAAACGTGCTCCATCCCCCATGCTGCGCACCCCCCCATCGTGCTCCATCCCTCATGCAGCGCACTCCCCATCGTGCTCCATCCCCTATGCTGCGCACCCCCCATCGTGCTCCATCTCCCATGCTGCACACTCCCAAACGTGCTCCATCCGCTATGCTGCGCACTCCCAAACGTGCTCCATCCGCCATGCTGCGCACTCCCAAACGTGCTCCATCCGCCATGCTGCGCACCCCCCCATCGTGCTCCATCCCCCATGCAGCGCACCCCCCATTGTGCTCCATCTCCCATGCTGCGCACTCCCAAACGTGCTCCATCCCCCATGCTGCGCACCCCCCCCCATCGTGCTCCATCCCTCATGCAGCGCACTCCCCATCGTGCTCCATCCCCTATGCTGCGCACACCCCATCGTGCTCCATCTCCCATGCTGCACACTCCCAAATGTGCTCCATCCGCTATGCTGCGCACTCCCAAACGTGCTCCATCCGCCATGCTGCGCACTCCCAAACGTGGTCCATCCGACATGCTGCGCACTCCCAAACGTGCTCCATCCGCCATACTCCGCACTCCCCATCGTGCTGCATCCCCCATGCTGCGCACTCCCAAACGTGCTCCATCCGCCATGCTGCGCACTCCCAAACGTGCTCCATCCGCCATGCTGCGCACTCCCAAATGTGCTCCATCCGCCATGCTGCGCACTCCCAAACGGGGTCCATCCGCCATGCTGCGCACTCCCAAACGTGGTCCATCCGCCATGCTGCGCACTCCCAAACGTGCTCCATCCGCCATGCTGCGCACTCCCAAACGTGCTCCATCCGCCAAGGTGCGCACTCTCAAACGTGGTCCATCCGCCATGCTGCGCACTCCCAAACGTGCTCCATCCGCCATGCTGCGCACTCCCAAACGTGCTCCATCCGCCATGCTGCGCACTCCCAAACGTGCTCCATCCGCCATGCTGCGCACTCCCAAACGTGCTCCATCCCCCATGCTGCGCACCCCCCATCGTGCTCCATCCCCCATGCTGCACCAGCATCAGCCTCTCTACCCGCAGCATCAGCCTCTATGCTCACAGCATCAGCCTCTCTCCTCCCAGCATCAGCCTCTCTACCCGCAGCATCAGCCTCTCTCCTCCCAGCATCAGCCTCTCTGTCCCCAGCATCAGCCTCTCTGTCCCCAGCATCAGCCTGTCTCATCCCAGCATCAGCCTCTCTCCTCCCAGCATCAGCCTTTTCTGTCCCCAGCATCAGCCTCTCTCCTCCCAGCATCAGCCTTTTCTGTCCCTAGCAGCAGCCTCTCTCCTCCCAGCATCAGCCTCTCTCCTCCCAGCCTACCCCAGCCTCAGCCTCCCCCAGCATCAGCCTCTCTCCTCCCAGCATCAGCCTCTCTCCTCCCAGCATCAGCCTCTCTCCTCCCAGCATCAGCCTTTTCTGTCCCCAGCATCAGCCTCTCTCCTCCCAGCCTACCCCAGCCTCAGCCTCCCCCAGCATCAGCCTCCCCCAGCATCAGCCTCTCTCCTCCCAGCATCAACCTCTCTCTTCCCAGCATCAGCCTCTCTCCTCCCAGCCTACCCCAGCCTCAGCCTCCCCCAGCATCAGCCTCTCTCCTCCCAGCATCAGCCTTTTTGGTCCCCAGCATCAGCCTCTCTCCTCCCAGCCTACCCCAGCCTCAGCCTCCCCCAGCATCAGCCTCTCTTCTCTCAGCCTCCCCATCCCAGCCTTCCCCAGGATCAGCCTCTGTCCTCCCAGCCTCCTCCAGCATGCCGTGCTCCTCTGCCGACACTCACAGATCCGATCGCATACACACATCACACACACACACACACGATCGCATACACTCACACACACCCGATCGCATACACTCACACACACCCGATCGCATACACTCACACACACCCGATCGCATACACGCACACACACGATCGCATACACTCACGCACACACACATTGACTATATTGCACATACGCGCTCACACTCACAACATCCGGAGATACCACATGCTTCTGGCCATGTGATCCTCCGGCAGGTCCTGGAAGCTCACAGCACAGTATCGCCGCCGAGAAGCAAGCGATATCCCAGGATGTTGTGAGTGTGTGGATGCGATGTGATGTGTGTGTGAGTGTGAGGTGTGTGTGAGAGTGAGTGTGATCTGATGTGTGTGTGTGTGTATGTGTGTGTGTGTGCTGTTATGTGTGTGCGTGTGTGTATGTTCCGCCGCTGCAGGACCTTGATGCGCTGGTAACTATGCTACCATGGTTACCAGCGTATCTCGTCCCCCGCTCGCACGGGAGCCCACACCAGCATACGCCGGCCAGCCCCAGCAATGCGAGGGTATGTGTCGGCTGGTTTGGCGGCGTACGCTGATGTGGGCTCCCGGGGGTACAGTACTCACCTGGGAGTCGTGGGTCCGTGACCGTGTCGGTTCCGGGAATGCGTGGGGGGGCGGGGCCAGAGCTAGCGTGCATTGCGTGAGGGGGCGGGGCGTGGCCGAGTTGCCAATGCCTGCAGGGTGCCGGGGCGAGAGGCCAATCTGTGGGGGCGGCGGAGCCTGGGCGAGCGGCCGGCCAATCCGTGTGGGGGCGCAGCCTGGGCGAGCGGCCAATCCGTGCGGGGGGGCGGGGCCATGGCGAGCCCAGCGGCCAATCAGCTTTGTGTCACCGTAAGGACACAATTTTGGAGCAAGACAGGCAGACAGACAGACAGACAGACAGACAGGCAGAATAAGGCAATTATATATATAGATATATATATACAGTCATATGAAAAAGTTTGGGCACCCCTATTAATGTTAACCTTTTTTCTTTACAACAATTTGGGTTTTTGCAACAGCTATTTCAGTTTCATATATCTAATAACTCATGGACTGAGTAATATTTCTGGATTGAAATGAGGTTTATTGTACTAACAGAAAATGTGCAATCCGCATTTAAATAAAATTTGACCGGTGCAAAAGTATGGGCACCCTTATTAATTTCTTGATTTGAACACTCCTAACTACTTTTTACTGACTTACTAAAACACTAAATTGGTTTTGTAACCTCATTGAGCTTTGAACTTCATAGGCAGGTGTATCCAATCATGAGAAAAGGTATTTAAGGTGGCCACTTGCAAGTTGTTCTCCTATTTGAATCTCCTATGAAGAGTGGCATCATGGGCTCCTCAAAACAACTCTCAAATGATCTGAAAACAAAGATTATTCAACATAGTTGTTCAAGGGAAGGTACAAAAAGTTGTCTCAGAGATTTAAACTGTCAGTTTCCACTGTGAGGAACATAGTAAGGAAATGGAAGAACACAGGTACAGTTCTTGTTAAGCCCAGAAGTGGCAGGCTAAGAAAAATATCAGAAAGGCAGAGAAGAAGAATGGTGAGAACAGTCAAGGACAATCTGCAGATGGTGTCAATGTGCATCGGTCAACAATACAGCACACGTTGCACAAGGAGAAGCTGTATGGGAGAGTGATGCGAAAGAAGCCGTTTCTGCAAGCACGCCACAAGCAGAGTCGCCTGAGGTATGCAAAAGCACTTTTGGACAAGCCAGTTACATTTTGGAAGAAGGTCCTGTGGACTGATGAAACAAAGATTGAGTTGTTTAGTCATACAAAAAGGCGTTATGCATGGAGGCAAAAAAACACGGCATTCCAAGAAAAGCACTTGCTACCCATAGTAACGTTTGGTGGAGGTTCCATCATGCTTTGGGGCTGTGTGGCCAATGCCGGCACCGGGAATCTTGTTAAAGTTGAGGGTCGCATGGATTCAACTCAGTATCAGCAGATTCTTGACAATAATGTGCAAGAATCAGTGACGAAGTTGAAGTTACGCAGGGGATGGATATTTCAGCAAGACAATGATGCAAAACACCGCTCCAAATCTACTCAGGCATTTATGCAGAGGAACAATTACAATGTTCTGGAATGGCCATCCCAGTCCCCAGACCTGAATTTCATTGAACATCTGTGGGATGATTTGAAGCGTGCTGTCCATGCTCGGCGACCATCAAACTTAACTGAACTGGAATTGTTTTGTAAACAGGAATGGTCAAATATACCTTCATCCAGGATCCAGGAACTCATTAAAAGCTTCAGGAAGCGACTAGAGGCTGTGATTTTTGCAAAAGAAGGATCTACAAAATATTAATGTCACTTCTATGTTGAGGTGCCCATACTTTTGCACCAGTTAAATTTTGTTTAAATGAAGATTGCACATTTTCTGTTACTACAATAAACCTCATTTCAATCCAGAAATATTACTCAGTCCATCAGGTATTAGATATATGAAACTGAAATAGCTTTTACTAAAACCCAAATTGTTATAAAGAAAAAAGGTTAACATTAATAGGGGTGCCCAAACTTTTTCATATGACTGTATATATATATATATATATATATATATATATATATATATATATGATGCAGACACCATGTTATTTACCGTATTTTTCGGACTATAAGACGCACCGGACTATAAGACTCACCCTGGTTTTAAAGGAGAAAAATAGGAAAATTAAACTTTTAAGCAAAAAATGTGGTCATGACACACTGTTATGGGGCGAGGATCTGCTGCTGACACTGTATGGGGTTAATTTAAAACAAACAAACAAACAAAAAAAACACGGCGTGCGGTTCCACCAATTTTGATAACCAGACAAAAAGTCTCACAGCTGGGGGCTGGTATTCTCATGCTAGGGAGACTCACGTTATTTGGAAGCCCCCCAAGCCTAAAAGTACCAGCCATAAGCTGCCCAGAATTGCCGCATCCATTAGATGCGACAGTCCTGGGACTTTTCCCAGCTCATCCCGATTGCCCTGATGCGGTGGCAATCGGGGTAATAAGGAGTTAATGGCAGCAGCCCATAGCTGCCACTAAGTCCTAGCTTAGTGATGGCAGATGTCTGTGAGACACCCCCTCATCACTAAACTGTAAGTGAAAGTAAATAAACACAAACACATAAAAATCCTTTATTTGAAATAAAACACAAAAAAACACCCTCATTCACCACTTTATTAACCCCTAAAACACACAGGTCTAATGTAATCCACACGACGTCCCACGACGCATCCAGCTCTGCTACATCTGACAATCACAGGCAGCGGCCATAGAACACCACCGCTCTCTGTGAGGGTCAGTAGAATGAGCCGCCGGGATCAGCGGTGACTCCAGCTGTCACCGCACATCACCTGACTGAAGTCACCGCGGATCTCATGGTCACTTCAGCCGTGTTCGGATTTGCGGTAACAGGTGGAGGACTACCGCTGCATACTCACCTCTCCTCACTCCACACAGCATCGCTCGCTTCCTTTGCCAGCTGACCTGTGTGGAGCCGTGTGTACAGTGATGACGTCATCGCTGTGCTCACTGTTCCCCACACACATCAGCTCGCCGGCAGACAGGAGGACATCGCGATGCTACAGGGGAACAATGAGTATACAGTACTTAGTCACTGCCCCCGCGCTGATGATGGTGCATGGGGGGCAGTGAATTCAGCCGCACATGATCACTCCAGGCTACAGTTGTCAGGGGTGATCACGCGGGTTGGCTCTTTAGTATGTGTACATCCCCCGCCCAACATCCCGCCCACCTGTCAGCGCTGGCTTCAGGGCTGAGGGATGATGGGCGGGATGATGGGCGAGCATATCAAATGAGCGGGCCCACGTGGTCAGGGTTGCGCTGCTACAGTCTGGTCTTGCCTCTGATGACCCGCTCCACCACCCCCGCACCTGCTTTCACCCGCTCTTCCACCACCGCACCGCAGCCATCGGACTATAAGACGCACCCCCCACTTTCCTCCAAAATTTTGGGGGGAAAAAAGTGCGTTTTATAGTCCGAAATATACGTTACATGTTATCACTTATATCATTAAGTAAAAGTATCGCCAATATTGTCTCAATTGTAAGCTCTCTCCAACCTTTCTCATGTTTGCTGTTAGTTTGTAGTAGGTTATCCTAGTTAGCATTTGCTATTTCTTCTTATTTGCTTGGGCACATGTTTATAGTTTCCTCCCCTTGGGTCCCTACTATCTATTCACGCTTTAATTACCTTGGCTAATAGTGTGCAGCAACCCCCACTCTGGTTCCTCAAGATGTATGAGGAACAAGTCAACTGCCTTTAAAGGGGTGGTTCACCCATTTTTTTTTATTTTCTGTAGGAGTTCTACTTACAATTCTAGGTATTTTCTCCATTGGCTTGTATTTCCATTTCTGGCACTGAGCGGCGCTATCCTGCACGCTCACTGCCTGTCACATGACCCCCTGGAGCTGTGGCCACCAGTATCCTCTTACGTCCCGGCAAGTTCCGGGCTCTCAAACCTGACGGGTACGTCAGAGGAGGCTGGCACCACTCAGATTGAGTGACAGGGCTGTGGGCGGTGACTACCGCACGGCACAGCCCAACATCGAGGGGAGGAGCCGGAGGACGTGTGGAGTCGGCTAAGCGTCCTGCAGATGGTGAGGCACGGGGCGCCAGTGTGCAGTACAGGGGGGGTTCTTCAGCTGAAATCCCCCGTCACGTAAGTATATACTCACACTCTCCACCCGCCCGCTCTGCTGCAATGTCAGGAGAGTGGCCGGTGTCGGGAAGTGTGATCATGTGTTCCTCCCAGCAGCACTGCAGGACGCAGCAAGACACTGACAGGCATGTCACCGCTGTGCTCTGCCACCTGTCCTGCTGCATGGGACCAACTGTCTGCACTCTGTCACCTGCACCACAAGTCACAGAGTGGAGACAGTTGGTGACAGAGCACCTCTGCCCCCCCCTCTCTTTCCCCACTCTCTTCTGCCCCCCCCTCGCTCTCTTCTCCCCCCCTCGCTCTCTTCACCCCCCCTCGCTCTCTTCTCCCCCCTCGCTCTCTTCTCCCCCCTTGCTCTCTTTTCCCCCCCGCTCTCTTTTCCTCCCCCCTGCTCTCTTTTCCTTCCCCCCTCGCTCTCTTTTCCTTCCCCCCTCGCTCTCTTTTCCTTCCCCCCTCGCTCTCTTTTCCTTCCCCCCCTCGCTCTCATTTCCTTCCCCCCACGCTCTCTTTTCCTTCCCCCCTCGCTCACTTTTCCTTCCCCCCTCGCTCTCTTTTCCTTCCCCCCCTCGCTCTCTTTTCTTTCCCCCCCTCGCTCTCTTTTCCTCCCCCCGCTCTCTTTTCCTCCCCCCCGCTCTCTTCTCCCCCCCTCGCTCTCTTCACCCCCCCTCGCTCTCTTCTCCCCCCCCTCGCTCTCTTCTCCCCCCCTCGCTCTCTTCTCCCCCCCCCTCGCTCTCTTTCCCCCCCTCGTTCTCTTTTCCTTCCCCCCTTGCTCTCTTTTCCTTCCCCCCGCTCTCTTTTCCTCCCCCCCTTGCTCTCTTTTCCTTCCCCCCTCGCTCTCTTTTCCTTCCCCCCTTGCTCTCTTTTCCTTCCACCCCGCTCTCTTTTCCTCCCCCCCGCTCTCTTTTCCTTCCCCCCTCGCTCTCTTTTCCTTCCCCCCTTGCTCTCTTTTCCTTCCCCCCTCGCTCTCTTTTCCTTCCCCCCTCGCTCTCTTTTCCTTCCCCCCCTCGCTCTCTTTTCCTTCCCCCCCTCGCTCTCTTTTCCTTCCCCCCCTCGCTCTCATTTCCTTCCCCCCACGCTCTCTTTTCCTTCCCCCCTCGCTCACTTTTCCTTCCCCCCCTCGCTCTCTTTTCCTCCCCCCCTCTCTCTCTTTTCCTTCCCCCCCTCGCTCTCTTTTCCTTCCCCCCCCTCGCTCTCTCTCTTTTCCCCCCCCTCGCTCTCTCCTGGCATGGTCAGTACAGAAATCTCTCCATCGTGGAGGGGTGAGAGGGAGTAATAAACATGGAGTCCCTACTGTGTCTGTGTATTTATTTCTAATATTTTGTGTCTGTGTATTTATTTCTAATAAAGTATTTTTCTCTGTGTGATGTCTTTTTTTTTTTTTAGACCCTTTGCTGGAGATTCTTAATGGCCAGGTCAAACTTGGCCTGACATTAAGAATCTCGGGCTTTATACCAGCTGGTAAAACATAGCTGGTATTAACCCCTTATTACCCAGCGTGCCACCTGCCACCAGGGCCACTGGAAGAGTTGGATACAGCGCCTGAAGATGGCGCTTCTATGAAAGCGCCATTTTCTGGGGCAGCTGTGGACTGCAATTCGCAGTGGGGGCCCAGAAAGTTTGGGCACCCTGCACTGCGGATTCCAATCCCCAGCTGCCTAGTTGTACCTGGCTGGACTCAAAAATTCGGCGAAGCCCACATCATTTTTTTTTTTAATTATTTCATGAAATTCATGAAAAAAGGGCTTCTCTATATTTTTGGTTCCCAGCCGGGTACAACTAGGCAGCTGGGGGTTGGGGGCAGCCCGTAGCTGCCTGCTGTACCTGGCTAGCATACAAAAAGATGGCGAAGCCCACGCCATTTTCTTAAAAAAGTTTTCAGGGAAAAACCTTTATAAAAAAAAAAAGCTTCCCTGGATTTCTATTGCCAGTGAAAGTAACACCAAGCAGCGGGGGCTAGCAGCCAGTAGCTGCTTTGGTTACCCTTAGCAATAGAAAATGCAGCAGGAGCCCACAAACAATGTGATTTTTTGTGTTTTTTTTATTTTTAATGATTTTTTTTAAAAAAAAAAAACGGCATGGGCTTCGCCCATCGAGCACCAGAGCATTTTACTGCTCATTCATCCCAAGTAATCAGATGACTCCAGTGTCGGCCGATTACTTGTTCTGTGTCCCCCTGCATCCATCGCAGCGTGTACGGTCTGTGAGGTCACCTGAGTTCAGTCCAGCACTGGAGTCAGCTGATCTGAACTCAGCTGAACTCCAGCCTGCACACGCTGTGATGGATGCAGGGGGACACAGAACAAGTAAGGTCTAAGCCACACGGCGAGAAAAACAGTGCGAGAGGAGTGCGATAAAACATCGCATTCCACTCGGACCAATATTAGCCTGTGTGTTAGCGCACATGATTGATTATTTTCTCAGCCCTAATTGGACCGAGAAAACAATAGCAGCATGCTGCAACTGTAATGCAAGACTCTCTCTTTTACCCATTCAAGTGTATGGGGTGAGAGAAAAATCGCACTGCACTTGCGGTACATCAGTGGACTACGGAGGAGAGAGGGAGAGAAATCCCTCCCACCACTCCTCAGTGCTGGCCCACCCCTCGAGTGGCGGACCGCCCCCCGCAGCTGAGGTCTGCTCGCACAGTCGGACCTCAGTCGCAGGGACACACGCATGACACTCAGCTCTGCTGTACTGAGCGTGAGCCGAGTGTAATGCGAGGGGATCGCAGTAATCCCCGTGTGGCCCCAGCCTAGAGAGATGAATGAATGAATGAATGAATGAATAGAGGGCTGGATAGATAGATAGATAGATGAGAAAGACATATATAATGTCCCACCCCCCTGCATATTCTAAGCTGGCACCCTTTTGTGACTTTCATGTGGCATTAAGGTGCTTAGTCTTGTATTTAGCCAAAAATAAATAATTAAAAAAAATGACATGCGGTCCCCCTATCTTTTGTAGCCAGCTAGGGTAAAGCAAACTGCTGCAGCCTGCAAACCACAGCTGGCAGCTTCACTTTGGCTGGTAATCCAAAACAGAGGGCACCCCACGCTGTTATTTTAAATTAACTAAATAATTTAAAACAAAAAACACGGGGTCTCTCGAAATTGGATCACCAGCCAAGGTAAAGCGGACAGCTGTGGTCTGGTATTCTCAGACTAGGGAGGTTCACCATTATTGGACACTCCCCAGCCTAAAAATAGCAGGCTGCAGCCGCCCCAGAAGTAGCGCATCCATTAGATGCACCAGTCCTGGTGCTTTTCCCAGCTCATCCCGTTGCCCTGGTGCGGTGGCAAATGGGGTAATATCTGGGGTTACTACCAGATGTGTAATGTCACCTGGCATCAAACCCTGGAGTTAGTGATGTCAGACGTGTATCAGATACCCGACATCACCAACCCAGGCAGTAATAAAAAAAAAAGAAATAGACAACAAACACATTTTTTTTTTAAAAAACACTCCCCAACACGTTCCCTCTTTCACCAATTTATTAGAAAGAAAAACAAATCCAGGTCTGGTTTAATACAAGGGGGTCCCACGACGATCCATACCATAGTCAATGTCCCAGTCATTGAAGAACAGAATGTTCCCTATTTGCTGGGAGAGCCGTGCAGTGACCTGAGCTAACATCAATAGGTCAGCCCAGGTCACTGCAGGGCATGACGAGTGCTGCTATCAGGAGGTTAGCGAGGCATATTACCTGCGATGATCGCTGAACTCCTGACAGCAGTGCTGTCACCGAGTTCAATGACCGCCGCCTTCACAAACCAAGTATCGCGAGCGTCACGTGACGACACCACTAGTCACAGTCTCGGGTCGACAGCGAGAGGTGATGTGACAAGCGGCGGGCATAAAAGTCAGTGACGACCACTGACGTCAGGAGGGCAGGACTTCATCACCGTAGGTAATGAACTTACTAACCTCCTGACGGTAGCGCTTGTCATCCCCGTTGCTGCTGACACTGCAGTGCGGGCCGCAGCTGACACTGCTGAGCGGGCAGCCGCGGGGCTGGGGCTGGAGTGGGACACTGACTGCACGGGCACCCGACGGAAGTCACACGGTAGTGTTTCCGCGTTGCTTCCGGGAATTTTGTGGACCCATTGACTTGTATTGAGTCACAGTTCGTTATTACGGAACAGAATAGGACATGTTCCATAATAACGGAGCGGACATACAGCATCCGATGGTTTTTTTTTGTAGGATCGGATGCACATGGAAGTGCTACCGTGTACCATCCGATCCTACACAAAAGACATTGAAAAGATGGTCCTGTCTGTGGGTCCGCAAAAAAACAGGAACTGACCAGGACAAACGGAACGGTCATGTGAATGAGCCCACCTGCAGCCATTGCAGCGTGTGCGGGCTGTGAGATCAGGAGTCAGCTGACTCCAGCGCCGGCCGATAAATTCTTTGTCCCGCTGCAGAAGGATCCGGTAAAATAACGGTTGCATGCGCTGCACATTTAATCCACAGGATCCGGTCATATGCGGTTTGCGGATGATACGGACGACACACAGACTAGGCAAGAGGGAAAAAAGCAATCTCATCACCCCGTCACTTTTTTTTCCCCAAGTATTTTTTTCACATGTTGCGCCGGCTAATAATCATAATTTCTGCACACACACACTCTCTCACACTCACACACTCTCTCTCTCACACACACACACACACACAAACACTCACAAACACACTCACACTATACACACACACACACTATACACACACAAACACACACACTATACACACACACACTATACACACACACACACACACACACTTTCCTCCTCTGGCTGTGCAGAGCTGGCAGCTTCGGATGTCTCTGTGTGATTGCTCTCAGTGCATCCACACAGGGAAGAGGCAGGGAGGAGGCTTTGGGTGGAGAGGAGAGTGGGGGTGTTAGACACAGTGGGTGTGTTAGATAAGCTAGACACCGCCCTAGAGCCACAAAGAATTCTGGGACTTGTAGGAACTGAACACAGGAAGTCAGAGGAGAGATTAACCCCATCAGAGCTGGAGCCAGCAATGAGCATGTGCTGCTAGTGCACAATAAAAGGTAATTTTGCTGAAAAAACATAATAGATGTGTTGAGGGGCACATATTAGCAAGATTTATCAGAAAAAAAAAATCAGTTTTGGTAACTGGACAACTTCTTTAAGGCAGAAAGGCCCAAGTTGTTAGTTTCTAGTGTTGCAGCTAGGGATATTTCAGCCTGTGAAGAAGCCACTAGGGGCTATGCAGCTAGGGATACTAGTCTGTACATGAATCAGTAGGGTGCAGCTGCAGCTGCATTGAGATAGGCTTTATTTCCCCTTTTACCTGTGTTGGAATACTTATGTGCATAACATACACATTATCACTTCTATCATTAACTAACAAATGAATGAAAACAAATGTTCAGCCAACACACGGGAATATTGAAATGTCGATAAATAGATTATATATTAAACAACATATTATCACATTTCCCCAATATGGTAGCATATAATAGGCTTAATGATTACAGAAACTCTCAAAAACGTATAGGGAATTATCAAACAGCCATATAATAATAATATTAATAATAATAAAATGTCATTATATTTATATATTAAAACAATATCAGACAAAACCATGCGAACACTAGGAAAAAACGCCTCAAACCAGCGGGAAGGGGACATATATCATTGCATGTAATAGTGGTCCATATAAATATGTTGGAATGGCGCCAGAGACGCAACGCGCATTTTGGCGTGGATGCCTTCGTCAAGTATCGTCAATGTTGTCTTATCTCTTGGTCAAGAAATGACCAGTCTTACCCTTCTTTCCATCATTGTCTCTAACTACCTAAGTAATATATAAAACAGTACACAGGCCACAACAGGAGTTACAACACGACCCACTAGGCCACAAGTCCAATTTAATGGGTAACTTGTCTTACTTATCATGCCAGCCGCCTCCGTTAACTGAAGTGCAGACCAGTGCTACACTCACTATCATAGGTCTGGACAGGAAGTAATGGCCTGGTTTACTCGGGTCTTCTTCAGGAAGAGTATCACAGGGGTCTTCTTCAGGAATGTATATTTGGTTTTCTACAGGAATCAGTATTTTGTCTTTTTTAAGAATCGGTATTTAATCTTTCTGGCTGTAAAACTGCTCCTCTATTTAGGCTGCTTTAACACATCAGTTTTTTGGCATCAGGCATCATCCTGCGAAAAAACTGATGCGACGAATCTGGCGGGAAAACGGATCAGTTCCATCAGTTTTTTTCCATCAGTTCCTTCAGTTTTTTGATGGATCTGTTGTGATACTCAGCATGCTCAGTTCAAAAAAATGGATCTGGCGGCCGTATCTGTATTTTCGCCGCATTACGCCGGATCTGGTGTCCATAGGCTTCCATTATAAAACACGCTGTACGGCGCCGGATCTGGCGTAATACAGTTTTTCTACGGAGACAAAAAACTTTTCCCTCAGTGTTCCATCCAGCCGCCGGACAAGCAAATTTTGCCGGATCCGGCGAAAGCCGGATGGAACACAAGGCCATCCGGCACTAGTAGAAGTCTACGGGGGGAAAAATGGATCCGGCGGCAACAGACGCCGGAACCGTTTTTTCAGGTTTTTGCTGAATTGTGCCTGATAGCAAAAAACTGATGTGTGAAAGCAGCCTTACACGTCCATCCTGGTACAGATTCAGGCGCCAACTATCCCTCTTCTGTGCCATCTCAGGCTTTTATATTTAGTAACTGTACTGTTAACTGTCACCTAGCCTGGTGTCTCCTCTTATCTGCTCCCTAGTGGACGTTTACTTCTCTGTGGCGCCCCAGGACCTGGTCGCCACAACAGCATTGCCCCTCCAAAGGGTTAATGCTGAGCCTGGAGGTAATTGGGAGGTCTATTGGCCAGTAAGTTCAACATCCAACGCAGTTTCTCCCTCAGGACAGCAGGGGGAGTTCTGAACCTGGAGTTCCAGGGAGCATTCCTTAAGTCTGACCTGAGGGAGGAGTTAGTGTTCAGTCTGTAGAGAGAAAGCAGACGCAGAGTAGTGCTGTCCTGCGGACTGGGGCCTGGAGCTGGAGTAGCTTGGCCCAGTGAAGCAGGAGGAGCAGAGAGGCACAGAAGAGACTCGGACATCGGAGTCTGTGGTTGCCAGGGTGTAAAATCCTTCCCTGGTAGCCGAATCCGGAGGGCAGGAGAGCTGCAAGCCCCCTGGCCCAGAAGCAATCTGAAGGTACAGCTGCATCCCAAGGGCCCGGTGTAGACTCCAGCAGAGAAGCACCAGGGAGGGCCTGCGCAGCCTACCACACAGAAAAAGGGACAAACCACCGGTCCCAGCAACAAGAGGGCCATTGCCAATCCAGAGAGCAGGGTCCTATAACAGTAAGGAAAGAACAGGAGTAGGCCTCATACTCATCTGGCCAAAAAGATACCTCAGTTACTTCCAGGCAGGCCGGAGCCCTCTACCACCTGTAACGGTCTCCCAGGACTAACCGTTTGCCAAGTAAAAGAGGAGAAGGTAAAGAGACTACTGTTTGTGCCTGTTTCTTTCACTGCCTGTCGGCCCTGCACCGTATTATTCACACAACATCACACCATAGACTCTCACGAGCACCAACTGTTGCCCCGGGGTACCGCTCCACCTGTGGGGAGCAGGACCATCCAAGCTGCCATACCATCAGCCCCGGAGGCCCCATACAGCAGCGGCGGCTTAATAGCCGCAAACCACAGGTGGCGTCACAACCACCATAAACTTTATTCACCAGCCATATTTAATTGACACCCACCAGGGCCACGGAGTCGGGCCCCGCCACCACTGACGACCCCCGGACTAGTCCGGCCCGGCACCGGGTGTCCCATAGCCCTCGGGTGGGCGAGTCATCTCTCTTTAATTATTATTGTTGTCATACTTCCTGTCTTCTCAAGTTTTACTGATGGCGACAGTTACTTGCATTTGCACTCTAAAATGCTAAAGTATGAAAATCATGATTGTGAGAATATAGATATGCATTACTGCTAAGGGAAATCCAAGAAAAATGAGATATTTAGCATATAGAAATTGCCATTTTTATGATACCTTCTGACCATGCGCTCCTCCCACACTAGCCACAGATGATTTTATCCTATAAAGCAGGATCCTACTTGCCCATACAAAGGAGGTTTTTATGCTGTGATGTTGCGACTGGGCAAATATAAAAATACTTTAGAATTTCAGAGTGCAAACTGTCTTTTTTTTGTATTGTAGGGTTTAACTTTGAGCCAGGAAAACCCCCATCAGGGGACACAACACACTGGGCACGCAAGGGTCATAATACAATGGAGGTCCCTGCCGCTAGGGAGCAGGGTGAGGGGACACCTCCTGAACTCACCTCAAGCTGTTACCTGAGCTCCCTAGCATCCCTATACATGTTCTTTCAACCTATCACTGACCACGTTCCTAAGCCCTTGCCAGCCCTAAATTTCACCCTGGCTAGTGAGTAGGCCAACAAGATCACTAGTCTTACCACTACAATACAGAAACACAAGGGTAGGAAAACAGACAGGCGAAATAGACATGGAAAGGAAAAACACTCCAGAGCAGGCTCCTTCCAAAGTGGACCACATAAAAATAAGGATTCAGTTTCTATCACTGGCATCATGTAATCAGATCACATGACTTAAATAGTGAAAGTAAGTGATCCCCATGAGCAGTAACTGAAATTAAAAGCTACAGCCAGCAGCCAGGCAGGAAAGGGTGCATACCCCTTACATCAGTTCTAGAAAGAAGATGTTTACTAAGTAACAGCAGTGGATCTGCTAGCCACAAGGCAGTGTGACCTTCTGATACCAGACTTGCCCGAGGTCTCCCCTGGGTGGGATACACTCATGATGACACACTCACTGAAGAATGTCCCTAATAGCTTCCCCAATCTCCCTGTCCTACCACACAAATGTGATTAATAATGATAGTGTATAAGAAAATGAAAAAGTACTTAGATTATCAATAAATAATTTATTCAGCATAGTCACCAGCACCAACAGTCACCTTTAATGGCTGATTGAGCCTCCTTCTGTCTCCTGATGAATGGCAAAATACTGAATGGGGGCAAACATGTTGAGCATATAGTGGCACTACCTAAACTTGATTGTAAATTGAATCCTCTACTCATTTGTGCCTTGTTATCAGGTTATATACAGTTAGGTCCAGAAATATTTGGACAGTGACACAAGTTTTGTTATTTTAGCTGTTTACAAAAACATGTTCAGAAATACAATTATATATATAATATGGGCTGAAAGTGCACACTCCCAGCTGCAATATGAGAGTTTTCACATCCAAATTGGAGAAAGGGTTTAGGAATCATAGCTCTGTAATGCATAGCCTCCTCTTTTTCAAGGGACCAAAAGTAATTGGACAAGGGACTCTAAGGGCTGCAATTAACTCTGAAGGCGTCTCCCTCGTTAACCTGTAATCAATGAAGTAGTTAAAAGGTCAGGGGTTGATTACAGGTGTGTGGTTTTGCATTTGGAAGCTGTTGCTGTGACCAGACAACATGCGGTCTAAGGAACTCTCAATTGAGGTGAAGCAGAACATCCTGAGGCTGAAAAAAAAGAAAAAATCCATCAGAGAGATAGCAGACATGCTTGGAGTAGCAAAATCAACAGTCGGGTACATTCTGAGAAAAAAGGAATTGACTGGTGAGCTTGGGAACTCAAAAAGGCCTGGGCGTCCACGGATGACAACAGTGGTGGATGATCGCCGCATACTTTCTTTGGTGAAGAAGAACCCGTTCACAACATCAACTGAAGTCCAGAACACTCTCAGTGAAGTAGGTGTATCTGTCTCTAAGTCAACAGTAAAGAGAAGACTCCATGAAAGTAAATACAAAGGGTTCACATCTAGATGCATACCATTCATCAATTCCAAAAATAGACAGGCCAGAGTTAAATTTGCTGAAAAACACCTCATGAAGCCAGCTCAGTTCTGGAAAAGTATTCTATGGACAGATGAGACAAAGATCAACCTGTACCAGAATGATGGGAAGAAAAAGGTTTGGAGAAGAAAGGGAACGGCACATGATCCAAGGCACACCACATCCTCTGTAAAATATAGTGGAGGCAACGTGATGGCATTGGCATGCATGGCTTTCAATGGCACTGGGTCACTTGTGTTTATTGATGACATAACAGCAGACAAGAGTAGCCGGATGAATTCTGAATTGTACCGGGATATACTTTCAGCCCAGATTCAGCCAAATGCCGCAAAGTTGATCGGACGGCGCTTCATAGTACAGATGGACAATGACCCCAAGCATACAGCCAAAGCTACCCAGGAGTTCATGAGTGCAAAAAAGTGGAACATTCTGCAATGGCCAAGTCAATCACCAGATCTTAACCTAATTGAGCATGCATTTCACTTGCTCAAATCCAGACTTAAGACGGAAAGACCCAGAAACAAGCAAGACCTGAAGGCTGTGGCTGTAAAGGCCTGGCAAAGCATTAAGAAGGAGGAAACCCAGCGTTTGGTGATGTCCATGGGTTCCAGACTTAAGGCAGTGATTGCCTCCAAAGGATTCGCAACAAAATATTGAAAATAAAAATATTTTGTTTGGGTTTGGTTTATTTGTCCAATTACTTTTGACCTCCTAAAATGTGGAGTGTTTGTAAAGAAATGTGTACAATTCCTACAATTTCTATCAGATATTTTTGTTCAAACCTTCAAATTAAACGTTACAATCTGCACTTGAATTCTGTTGTAGAGATTTCATTTCAAATCCAATGTGGTGGCATGCAGAGCCCAACTCGCGAAAATTGTGTCACTGTCCAAATATTTCTGGACCTAACTGTATATAAGTCTAAATGTATGTTTTTGAAGATGTTTTAACATTTCATTAATACAAATTGTGTTTTTCTTCACTAAGCTGGGATACTTTCTGTAAGCTCCAATAGTTACTGTATACCCATTATTCAATATTCTAATAGTTCCTTTTTTAATAGCACCTTTAGAAATATATTTACTTGGTGATGTGTTCGATATATATATTCCACCCGCTGTACGTATTAATTAATCTTTATATTTTAACACTCGCGATCTAACGTGCTCCGACAGGGATCACGATGTTCCCTGCCGCCATCACCGACCCTGTGATCCGATCACAGGGCGCCAATCTGTTGGCATGGCAGCACGGAGTCAGATGATGACCCCTGATGCTGCCATAAAGTGTTTCTTGTGAATGCCAGCAGAGCGCCGCCACTCACAGAAGAGCAGCAGTTCTGATGATCAGAGCGATGCTTGCTCTGATCAGTAGAAGTGGTGGGACTGTGCAGTGATAACGTTCCCTAGGGGGACTTGAAAAATCTTAAAAGCCAAAATTGCCATACAAACAGTTTATTCTGCTGTGTAGAAAACTGACGCATTTTGAAAGAGTGCCTAAGTAATGATAAGGCTTTTAAGATTTTTCAAGAAAATGAAGTTTTTACTTATGGAGAAGTTTTCGCTGGACAACTTTTTTTGACCTGTGTTCCTATTATTCTATGTGCCCATGGGACTCTTTAGTTGCGGATTTTGCCGCGGAAAACCTGCGGATTTATTTGGATTTTCTAGATAAATCCACAGGTTTTAGCAAGTACAGACACTCCCCATGTAATCCTAAGGGACATGGGGAGTGCTGTGTCCATGCTGCGGTATGTGCGGCTGCGGAATATGCTGCGGATGTCCCGCAGCCGCATGTAACTGCATGTCAATTTTTCCTGCCGAAATACCTGCGGAATTCCCGGCTCTCCACTATGGAGATAGAGGCCCAGACTTCCGCAGGTAAGCCGCACGAATGCCCACAGGTTTACCGCAGCTATTTCGCTGGAATCCCGCAGCTATTTATAACTGCGGATTCCGGGGAGCAGCTGTGGGAAACCTGCGGATGTACCTGCGTATATATCCGCGGGTACAGAGTCCCGTGGACACATAGCCTTACAGTCTATAGGGTAGTTCACATGTCCGTGTGTTTTTGAGGACCGATTGGTCTGTAGAAAATTACTGAGTAAGTCACAGATCAATCTTTTCAATGCAAGTCTAAGGGGTCATTAAAAAAATCGGACAGCACTCAGTTACCTTCTATGTGATGTCCGTCTTTCAAGGACTGTTTGATAGTAGAAAAAGGAGAAACTTAAGTCAGTTTATTTCTTTTCATATGAGAAAAAACTTCTGAAACACTGGTAAAAACTGACTGAAAACCACTGCTGAAACGTGGACCATTTTTGGAGTATGAGAAAAATCTCTGACGTCTGAATGAGCATTTGGGGATTAATACAGAGGTTCCCTTGGTATTAATGTTGGGAATTACTTTCTTATTTACGGACTTATTACTGTAATATTTAACATATTAAATACCAGTTTATCAAATACATTCCTTTGATAATAATTGCCGTTGTTGGGGTCACTGTAGAACTTGGCCAAATGAGCCCAGCTGATATTTCAATGCCCTCAAATATATTTTGTTTGCATTATTCGGATATTATTTGTCAATTATGGGTTAATAGATTACTCAAAACTTTAAAAGGATTTGTGCTGCCCAAAGACGGACAGCATGAATCAAAGCCGATTGCAGGTATGCCTCTCTCTGAAAAGCTTGGTGAAGATCATAGGAAGAGATTGGACTAGTCCGGATCATCTATAGGAGACACCTGTCAATCTACTGGAGCAGGGCGGGGAGCATTTGGCCAGGAGCTGCAGCAGACTAGTCATTTCTACCTCTATGGACCTGGCCAGCTTTTCAGAGAAAGACATAACTGCAATTGTGCAGCCAGGTTCCGATTTATGCTGTCCATGGTTTGGACAACATGAATCTAGTTACATAAAAATAAACTGATTGTTAACACTGATTTGGTGTTTATGTCATATTCTCAGCAATATACAATAGGGCATATTTTCTAAGCCAATTTGCACCAAACAAAAACTAGTGTACACATGACTTGTGCCTGGTTTTTGGGCTTTAAACTTTTCTTGAGCCTCACCAAACAGGAGGGAATGGCTTAGAGGGAAGCCTTCTCTCCTAAACACATAGGGCATAACTTATAATGGGCCTCATTGCATTATAATTGTGGCAAAAACAATTCTAACGTAAGCCAACCAAGTGGTGGAACAGAGTTACAGTTTAAGGAGGCGCAAAATGTGTCATCCTGAATTAGCCACTGTCATACATTTGTCAGCTTTTGTGTAATTTTAGGTTGCCTAATTTCAGACCCTATTAGTAAATCTGCGCCAATGTTTGATGAAATATTGAAGCTCTTCATTCCGTCACTATTGCAGGTGAGGCAGGGATTATCGTCGCGGGAATCATCGGGGCCGTGCTACTGGCAGCCATTATTTTTGGAGTCATTTGGTTCCTTATTGCAAAAAAGAAGAAGGAAAAGAAGCAATCAAAGATCAGCGAACTTCAGTAAGATTCTGTTATCATCTATAATAGGATTTACAATGCTTTATTTTATGACAACTTGGTAGTGGTGTGGATGTAAGGGTAGGTGCACATGATCAGGACATGCTTTATAATAGAGATTAAAAGCAGGATCTATATAAATTACACATGATATACAGCAGTGTGTGTACATGTATATAAACCCTGCAGGGACAGTCATGTCTGCAGGAGTCGCATGCACAGGAATAGAAATGTGGAGGCCCACCCACACATACGAGGTAAGCCCCACCCGTCAGTTTCTACAGCCCAAAACCGCAGGACATTTTGAAGTGGCATTGAAGTAAACAATGCGATAACTAGAGTTAGATGGGCCCCCACCTGCATGTTCTTCAGATTTATGGGCCCTTGTAGCGTTCTAGATCCTATGAAGATATACGTGTTCACCCCCTCATGTAATAATGGCCCCCATCCTGTTATAATGTCCCCGATCTTGGCCCTGTCCTAAAATAATGTCTTCTATCCTGGGTCCCTTCCTGGTATAAAGTCCCCTATCCTGGTCTCTTTCCTGGTATAATGTCCCCTATCCTGGGCTCATTCCTGTTATAATGGTATAATGTCCCCCATCCTGGTATAATGTGCCCTATCCTGAGCCCCTTCCTGGTATAATGGTATAATGTCCCCCATCCTGGTATAATGTCCCTTATCCTAAGCCCCTTCCTGGTATAATGTCTCCTATGCTGGGCTACTTCCTGGTATAATGTCCCCTATTCTATTATAATGTCCCCTATCCTGGTATAATGTCATCTAATTTGACATACATTCAGGTATATTGTCAATGTCAACCATTCTAGGCCTCTTGCACTAATAATATTTTTGTTTGCGGCTCTTCTTCACAAATGTAAAAAAAAAAAAAAAAAATATTATTATTTTCACCTTTCTCCACTCCCATGATGCACATCGTCTTCTTCTATAGCCAGCGCAGAAGTGAAATGACTTCAGCGTGCAAGCAACGGGCATCACTGACTAGCATGCCAATGACTGCTGATAAGCCACCTGCATTTATTACAGTGCAGGGACCCAGCGGGTCTCTTTGCCACAATACATTTCAGCTGGATGTGCATGCTCAGACGCACATCCATCTGAAATAGCCGCTGTCGTCAGTGAGCCCCCTTCATTTGAACCCTCTGTGACTGCAAACATTACACCCCTGGTAGAAAGCCAGGAGATTCTCAGCCAGAGATCATGTAACTAGAAGAGCGGCTCAGGATACAGAAGGATTTCCAAAAAGAAGGTATTTAGTAAAGTTCTTACTGTGTCAATTATGTCACATGAAAGGCAATTGCAAAGTAGCGGCCAATCGTTTTAATGCAGTCCAGTATGAAGGCAACATGTCCGCAGAAGGAGCTGAACAGAATAGTAGAACAATTATGTTGTTTCATACAGCACACAGTGCTGAATTATGCATCAGTGTGGATCTCCTGTATACTGGAGCTATATACATACAGCATGATGTCTGTGTGTATATAGCTCCAGTATACAGGAGATCCACACTGATGCATAAATTAGGCAAGTGAGACTTCATCTTAGCAAAGGTGTAATAATGAACTTATTAAAGCACCACTCCAGTGTTTTTTTTTTTTTTGTTTCTATCAGTGTTGGAGTAGTGCTTTAAATTTAAGTCCCCTGCCCACTGTCTTAGGCTTTTTTCACATGTCCATGAAAATCACGCACGTTTTTCACGAACGTGTCAAAGGTGCATATTTCCCCCCGTGTGCCGTGATTATGGCACACGTGTGTTCTCCATGTGATATCCGTGATAACACATGGAGAAGGGAAACTTTCTGCTCCCCTGTCCCGGTCGCTGCTGTCCGTGGTGCTGATCTTCGGTCTCTGGTCCTGCCGACTCCCCGCTGCTGCTGCTTCCGACCCGCAGTGGAGTGAATATGCAAAGAACATAATGAGTGGGGGTCGGAAGCGAGTGCCAGCAGCGTCAGAGACAGCAGGGCTGGAGAAGGAGAGTAGTGAAATTCTTTTTATTTCACAGCCACGTCTGTTTTTCCCGGTACATGTCACACTGATCACATCCGTGCAGTCCGTGTGCGGTCCGTGTGACACCCGTGATGCCGGAGAAAAACGGCCATGTCTACTTGTGGAGCACACGGACACACGGTCCATGGCAAAACACGCACGTGAGCGCAGACCCATTGATTTTAATGGGTCTACATGTGCCCGTGTCTCCAGCATGTGAGGAAACAGACCATACAGGTACCAGAGACACGGATGTTTGAAGGCGGCCTAATACTAACCCTCCAGCTTCTGCACCGCTCTGGTCAAGTGGCGCCATCTTGTACCCGTAACTTCTGACTGGCCAGAAGTCAGAAGTTATGTCACAAGCTCCCAATACAACTGTATGAAAGTCAGAATAAGATGAGAACGAGGCTCTCATAGACTTTTATTGAGTTGTAACCTCCAGCATGCTGCATGAATTACTGGAGCTGCCGGCAGATCACAAATTGCAGGAGACAGACATGAGTGACAGTTAAGGCTGCTTTACACCAGGCAATCTATCGTGCGATAGATCGTCGGGGTCACGGTTTTTGTGATGCACATCCGGCATCGCTGGCGATGCCGGCCTGTGTGACACCTCCTAGCGACGCAGTATCGCTCACAAATCGTGAGTCGGGTACTGCTTGTTAGGTTCCATAATATCGTTTACTTTAGTTGACCATCGTTTCCGTGGTAGCACACGTCGCTCCGTGTGACACCACGGGAACGATGAGCAGCTCACCTGCCTCCCGCGGCCGCCGCCGTCTCTATGTGGAAGGAAGGAGGTGGGCGGGATGTTTACGTCCCGCTCATCTCAGCCCCTCCGCTTCTATTGGCCGGCGCCCGTGTGACGTCGCTGTGACGCCGAACATCCCTCCCACTCCAGGAAGTGGATGTTCGCCGCCCACAGCGAGGTCGCACGAGAGGTAAGTATGTGTGACGGGGTTTACTAACTTTGTGCGACACGGGCAGCGATTTGCCCGTGACGCAAAAAGGACGGGGGCGGGTACGATCGATTGTGAAATCGCACAATCGGTCGTACCGTGTAAAGCAGGCTTTAGAGTTGAGCGAGTACCTAGGTATTTGTACTCACTATTCTCATAACGAGTACTGTCTAATACTCGCATATTCATTCCGAATAACATGTGCAATGCAAGTCAATGGGGAAAACCTCACAAAGTAACAAGTAACTTGAATGCCGCACTATTCGCTACTCACACGAATAGTATGGCATTCGGGTTACTCGTTACATTGCAAGATTCCCCATTTACTTACATTGCACATGCTATTCGGAACGAATATGCGAGTATTAGACAGTACTCGTTATGAGTATAGTGAGTACAAATAGTTAGGTACTCGCTCAACTCTAGTGACGGTGGAAAAAGAAGACGGAAGCAGGTGAGTATAAGATAGAGGGCAGAGGACTTAAGCGGGCTTTACACGAGGCGATAGATTGTGCGATATGTCGTCGGGGTCACGGTTTTCGTGACGCACATCCGGCATACCGCACGACGTGGTCTCGTGTGACACCTCCTAGCAACGCAGTAACGCTCACAAATCGTGAGTCGTGTACTCGTCGCTAGGTTTCATAAAATTGTTTAATTAAAATGGCGGAGGTTGTTCATCGTTGACGTGGCATCACACGTTGCTCCGTGTGACACCACGGGAACGATGAACAGCAGCTTTACCTGCCTCCCGCATCACCCGACGGCTTAATGGAAGGAAGGAGGTGGGCGGGATGTTTACATCACGCTCATCTCCGCCCCTCCGCTTCTATTGGCCGCCTGCCGTGTGACGTCGCTGTGACGCCGAACGTCCCACCCACTCCAGGAAGTGGACGTTTGTCGCCCACAGCGAGGTCGTCCGGAAAGTAAGTATTTGTGACGGGGGGTAAACGAGTTTGTGCGCCATGGGCAACTAATTGCCTGTGACGCAAAAACGACGGGGACGGGTACGATCGATTGTGCTATCGCACAATCTATCATCTCGTGTAAAGCAGGCTTTACACTTAAAGCACCACTCCAGCGGTAAAATTAAAAAAACAATGGAGTGGTGCTTTTAAAGATGACTAAAATTTGAAATGGCGGACAGTGAAGCCAGCTCTGATTGGGTGCAGATCCCGCATGATGTAACAACATCACATGAGACCCGAGAGAGCAAACGCTGACACTGTTGGAACGGAGCTGACACAGGAGGTATGTATGTGTCTTTATACAAGGGTTGTCCAAGTAGTGGACATAAAAAATTAAAGTGCTTTATTATGTCCAAAATCTAATCTGTCACACTTCACTCTCTTTCATCACCAGAACAATATCCGGTTCCGGAGGACAGCCTGCAGCAGAGGAGCCGGCCCGGCAGAACCTCATGGTCGCTGAGCCTCCAGAAACCAGAGAATATGAAGACATGCCTGAAAATGTGGCTGCTGCCAATAGAGAAGTGGAGGATCCCGCCGTGTAAAATGCTTTTTATACCTAAGATATAGATTTCTCTGCACATAAACAACCGTGAGATTGTAAGCCAAAGTACTGTAGTATATTAAAGAGGTTCCCACAAATCATATTATGGCCCTAATTCACATGACGTGGCAGCTGCCGACCATGGCTTCCAGATATTGAGTGATTGAAGAAATGGGTGCACATTTCCTCAGCTCTGCCTCCATAGAGCCTACAGGAGTTACAGAAACAGAGAAGCGGGGGGATCCATGGCTAGAGGAACACCTATCAGATGGTTATGACATGCCATGTGAATATATCATAAATGTCTTTTGTGGGAAAACCCATATCAATCTGCTAGAAAAGGGATATCTATTTTTATCTTTTTTATATATTTTGTTTTATATTATTGGCTTTTTCTATTGCTGTCATTAAGATTTGTAGGAAGGGTTTATGCAAAACAGCTGATTAAGAAACTGTTTAATTGCAATGTCACTAAGTATATACAGTGTATTCTAACTTTATTTCAATGTATAGCCATACAATGGGGATTTGTAAAAGTACAAGAAATGCGGGTAGTGGCACTGACAATGATGTATTGTACGCCCCCCAAAAGATAAATGTCAGGTGGGTGTAGTGCGGTTTCTGGTAATCTTAATAAATAGGCCACATATGTTCTTTGTAAGATACTCTGTATTGTCCACTCAATGTGTTTTACAGTGAAGAACAACGTGCTGGTGCCACATACACATTATAAAGCATATGCCTCCGATTTTCACTCTTCATTACATAAATTGCATTTCAAAGAGCAATGTCCTCTCTCAGGACTTACAATTATGCCCATAATCCATGTTTCATTTAATGCCTCGGAATGACTCCTACCTCTCCTCCATAAAGCTTATGTAGTAGTAATGCATTAACCCAAACAGTTCAAAAGAGGTTTTAGAATTACTCAGAATTCCCCATATCATGGCTGGGCCGCTTCTTAGAAGCGAAGATGCTCATATTGCCCAAAATATTTTAATTACGTATAATATAGGGGCAGATTTCAACTGTAAGTCACCTGAAAAAATGGCCAGGTAGTTTCTTTTTTAGCCGCTTCACAGCTTTCAAAGTTTTAAAGTGAATCTGTCAGCAGGTTTTTGCTATGTAATGGTGTAAGGATTAAAATACAGTTTTCAGCAATGCCTCTTATTAACCTGCCTGTTTGCTTGCAATATTTGTTGCTCAGATTACATCAGCTACAGCAGCCTGGTGCCTGGTAGTCAGACACGCCCATTCTTCTGACAAGTAGCTCACTGTGTATAGACATTGTGCATACAGAGCCTTGTGTGTGTGGAGTTAGTGTTCTAAGTTCTGCTAAATGCTAAATCTAAAAACTCTGTCAGAACGGCTGTACTCAGTAATCTAAGTGATACATTCTTGGATTCAGGATCTCTTTGCTTACATCATGCTGCTCTCAGATGACAAAGTCAAAACCTTCTGACAATTTCCCTTTAAGTGATTAAAAGAAATTACAAAAGACATAATGTGCACAAGTCGTTTTCACATTGCTGTGCATATCTCCATTATTGTCAATGTCTAGTGAGTGCATTTTGCGGTGGGCTTCTGGTGAAAAACTCCTGAAGAAGACATCACATGCACGTACCCGTACAGGCAACACTTCCAGTTTTAATTTTCCCTCAATCGCTGCCAGTATTTCTATAATCTGCCTTCATATGAAACATATTTCCTATCCAACCTTCGGATGTCCCCTAATGTTATTACAACAATACATTTTGCACTCAAATTGTAGCAATTAGTTGAATAAGGGGATAATCCATGTGAAGGATTTGATGATGGGAAAAGAATTGAACTCCTTTGAGAATATTCCCAATTTCTATAACCTCCCTTCTAAGGACTTTTATAAATATGTTCAAATAAGACCCTATCTGCCGATATTATCCCTACACCTCATCACATTACACTTCTTCCAATATAGGTGACTATTTGTATCTATGTGACCCAGCGGTAGCCGCCTTTCATTAGGATTAGAGGCATAACCCAGAACTAACTATACATTCCCATAATCTAAAGTTAAGATATCCAGTATTGCAAAAAAATAAATAAAATGGAAAATCACAAAATTACCCAGTATAATAGAAATACCCCAGAAAACAATACAACTGCACCATGTACATGGGCTGTAGAGGTTGCACACCACTGGAGAACTCCTTTTGAATGCCCCCAGTGCACTGAATAAAATAAGAGGAAAACAACATTCTATGTGCGCACTTTGCTTTTTTTCATGCGTTTCAGCAGCGTTTTGAGCTGCAGCGTTTTAATGCAAAATTGCATGCGTTTTGATTTCCAGGCAAAGTCTATGGAAAATAGGGCTTTCTCGTGCGCACGACGCATTTACAAACGCTGCATTATAGTTGCGGAAAAATTGTCAAAATCCCTGCGTTTGAAGAAGCAACATGTCAATTGTTTTTGCCATTTTGGCAGCGTTTTAATAACATTGACGTCAATGAGAAATGTCTAAACGCAAATTTTTCTAGAAAGATTGCGTTTCACTTGCTTTTTAGTAGTGATCTGCATGTGTTTTTGACATACAAAAACGCAGGTCTTTCGGTCTCTCTCTCTCTGTCCATGTCAGTCTCTCCCTCTCCCCCCTCTCTCATACTTACCGATCCACGATCACTGGCGCGGCTCTGCATGGCGTTCACACTGTGGTGGCTTCTCCTCTTTTGAAAATGCCGGCCGCTCATGAATCCATCACGTATTCCCTGCTTTCCCCGCCCACTGGCGCCTATGATTGGTTGCAGTGAGATACGTCCCCACACTGAGTGACAGCTGTCTCACTGCAACCAATCACAGCCGCCGGTGGGCGTGTCTATATCGAGTAGTTAAAAAATATATAAATAATTTAAAAAAAACGATGTGCGGTCCTCCCCAATGGGATACCAGCCAGGGTAAAGCCACATGGCTGAAGGCTGGTATTCTCAGGATGGGGATCTCCACGTTATGGGGAGCCCCCTAGCCTAACAATTTCAGCCAGTAGCTGCCCGGAATTGCCGCATCCCGAATTGCCCTGGTGCGGTGGCAATCGGGGTAATAAGGAGTTAATGGCAGCAGCCCATAGCTGCTACTAAGTCCTAGGTTAATCATGTTAGGCGTCTCCCCGAGATACCTTCCATGATTAACCTGTAAGTTAAAGAAAATAAACAAACACATCCAAAAAATCCTTTATTTGTAATGAAAGACAAAAAACCCCCCTCTTTCACCAATTTATTAATCCCTCAAAAACAACTCCAGGTCTGACGTAATCCACGCAAGGTCCCACGACTCTTCCAGCTCTGCTACATTGGAAGCTGACAGGAGCGACAGTAGAACACCGCCGCTCCTGTGAGCTCCATGCAGCAGCTGAAGTGAGCCATGTGATCAGCTGTGCTGTCACTGAGGTTACTCGCGGCCACTGCTCTCAGGTGGAGGACTGCAGCTGTGGCCATGAGTAACCTGAGTGAAAGCACAGCTGATCGCGTGGCTCACTGCAGTCACACAGGGGATTTGCGATCACAGATAAGTCCTTCACGTGACCGCAAATCAAGCCGCGGCACACGCACAGAGCCGCACGATCACAATGAAGTCGGGTGAAGTTCATCCGAGTTCATTCTGATCGCGTAGCTCTGTCTCGCAGCCAGCCATGTTCTTTTTGACAGTGCGGTCCCACTCGGCTCTGCTGCCAGTCTATGGGGATGCTGCAGAGCCGAGTGGGACCGTACTGTGAAGACTGTGCGTTCTGGATGCTTTTCCCACTCTGTCTATGGCAGAGAAAGCATCCAGAACGCATGAATTCTCCAGGAAGTGGCGCACGTTGCGTTCTGTCGAATGCGTCTCGGAACAAAGCTTTTTCGGCTGCGTTCTGATACGCACAGGCAGTGACTTACACGCTGCGGAATTGAACGCAATGTGCGCACATAGCCCTACTGTGACAAACTACTACTGTCACCAGAAGCATCTAGTGACGAGGAAATTAATCAAACCGGAGGTCAAGAGCCAGTAGGTTACGTATGGAACACAGTAATGAAGCAAAGCCGAGGTCAGAGCACAAGCCGGAGGTCAGAGCCAGGAAGTCACATAAGGTATACTGGAGGGAAGTGGAGCCGAGGTCAGGGTACAAGCCGGAGGTCAGAAGCCAGGAAGTCACGTAAGGTACACTGGGGGGATGCAGTGCCAAGGTCAGGGTACAAGCCAAAGGTCAGAAGCCAGGAAGTCATGTAAGGTAAACTGGGGAAAAGCGGAGTCGAGGTCAGGGTACAAGCCGAAGATCAGGAGTTGGGGAACAACGTCAGAGTCAAGGACACAGGAGGAGAGGGATAACAACTGATCCGGGGAGGACAAGGTCAAAGCACAAATGGGAGCCAGAGCACTTACTACAGGCAGGAACTACTACTGGCGACATTCCGGTTGAGGTTGCTTCCTAGCAGAGCAATCACCAAAAAGAGGCGCCTAGAGAGAGGCCCCCCCCAACACCAGCGCAGGAAGCGACGATGAGAAACCACCCATCCACCGGCTTGGCAAGAGAACAAAGCACCATGGATCAGAACCATGACACTTCCTGGACCGGAGCCATGAACTGTGGCCTCCGGCAATCTTGTGATATGTAACATGAGCACTGCAGGCCATCAGTGGCCACTGATGGGCTGCAGCCTTCATAGGTCTGTCAGAGAAGACATCTCTGCTTACAGATCTGTGACGGCTGCAGCCCATCAGCAGCCACTGACTGCCTGCAGCACTCATATGTGTCACAAGGTTATTGGGGACACAGCACTCGGAGCGGAGGAGTGGTGCTGGTCTGGGAGGTAAAAAGTTTTTTCCCCATATTTTATTCAGCACACTGGAAGCATTCAAAAGGAGTTCTGCAGAAGACCACCCTTTTAAGCCCTTTAATAGTAAACGTTATTATATTATGGAACACAATTCCATCAGATATAATAAGCAAATATGTTGTTAAACTCATGTTTTTTGTTGTTTTTTTTCTTCTGCTAGTGAATGTATTGGTGTTGATTTTTTACCTAGTTTTACATTGATTGTAAACTGTATGGTGACATCTCTAATCATATGACATTTCATTTTATATGAAAAATTTCTCTTAAGACTTTTGTTATTTTCTTGTATTTACTTACATCGCATTATCTTTTCTGCACTCACCATTGAAAAAATAAATGTAAAAAATAAAATACATTTCCATGAAGTGAAATGAAATTGTGTTGAGATGCTACAACAATAGCAATTTGTGCTGTAATTTGGGTGATAAAAATACATACTTTTTTATATAAATTGTATAAAAACAGGAGTGTGCAGACGTTTAGATGTTTTTGTAATTCACTAGTTATCATAAGTGTGATTTCACCTATGCTTTATCTCTTATAATGGAAGCAATCAACAATGGCTTATATTCTTTATCTGCCACACAAGATTGTACGAATTATTGTAATTAAAATAAAAAATGGTTACATTTGTGTTTATTTTTGAACATTTTTTCCATGATGATTATGATCAGTGGACTTCTTGCCAGCCACAGAAACTATGTTCTGCCGGACACTGCAGCTACTCTGCCGGACACTGCAGCTCCTCTGCTCTGACACTGCAGCTACTCTGCTGGACACTGCAGCTCCTCTGCCGGACACTGCAGCTCCTCTGCCGGACACTGCAGCTCCTCTGCCGGACACTGCAGCTCCTCTGTTGGACACTGCAGCTCCTCTGCCGGACACTGCAGCTCCTCTGTTGGACACTGCAGCTCCTCTGTTGGACACTGCAGCTCCTCTGCTGGACACTGCAGCTCCTCTGCTGGACACTGCAGCTCCTCTGCTGGACACTGCAGCTCCTCTGCCGGCCACTGCAGCTACTCTGCCGGACACTGCAACTACTCTGCTCTGACACTGCAGCTACTCTGCTCTGACACTGCAGCTACTCTGCTCTGACACTGCAGCTACTCTGCTCTGACACTGCAGCTACTCTGCTCTGACACTGCAGCTACTCTGCTCTGACACTGCAGCTACTCTGCTGGACACTGCAGCTACTCTGCTGGACACTGCAGCTACTCTGCTGGACACTGCAGCTACTCTGCTGGACACTGCAGCTACTAAAAACTAGCGAAGCTCCAAGAATAAGTATCGAAGTATGAAAGTTCAACATCTGGAAAGGTTGTTTTTTAGCAGGTGTTGGGCATTGCAGGCTTTGATTGGGTCTGAATTTTTGTTACACGTGAATTTGTATGAATTTTTCCACAAAAAAACATTGGTCCCGATTCTTTAAGAGTGGCGTCTCATACTCCAGTCTTAATGAGAGCTGTGACAAATTAATTAAGAGGTGCACGCTACGTAAAGGAGCATTCCAGCGTTTTTTAATATTGCACCGCTGGACTGGTGCTTGAAATCTAAGCCTTCTGCCCCATGTCACATACTCACCTTCCAGCGGCTTCATCACCTATCACCCACACTCTGGTCAGTCATCGAGGTTTGTGACCTGCCACCAGCTGCAGTGTTTCATGGAACACACCGGAGGTCACAACACAAGTCTATGAGAGCCACGTTCTGGCTTTCATAGAGATTGGGAGGTTGTGACGTAACTTTTATCTTCTGGCCAGTGAGAAGTTACAGGCACAAGATGGCACACCATTGGTAAAAGATGAAGCCGACAGAATGTTAGTATAATACAGGGGGCAGGGGGGTCAGATTTAAAGCGCCACAACAGTGCTGAATAAAAAACAAACCACTAAAGTGGTGTTTTACTTAATTTTCCACATTTTATCAGTGGCGTCTGCCTCACCAGATCCACAGGATAGGTGAAAACGTGCTGCTTGTTTGGACCCGCACGGATCAAGAGAATGGGGAACCTTTTATCTCTGGTAAGAATGGAATGGCAGTGTGCTTGTGGTCCATTCATTCACTATGGGGCTGCTCAGCGCTGGACTTTTTCCTGCAGCCCCACAAACAATGAATGGAAGGAGGGTCAGTCTTCTGACTTGTCAATCTATCTTTTAATAGGAATTAAAGTTCCCTGATCTACAGATCTGTGCTGATCTCCGCAGGGATAACATGTTTGAACTGAACAACCCATTTAAAGAAACCTGCTGAGTATGGAGTCTTCCAAGCAATGCTCTGTGTTACGCCCCTGAACTAGTCAGGGTGTCACAGGGTACTGCACCCTCTTTTATCTGCTGGTGCAGGACTCAAACCCCATGGTTCTGGGATCCTGACTTTTGGTGTTGCTCCATCAGCATTCAAATCCTAACCACACCTCACACCATACCCTGTCAGGCACACCAGTGGGTGGTCTACCTGGAATAAGGCCACCCACCTAGGGGTCAGGCAGACTGGTGGGAGGGGTAGAGTCAGAGCAGTAGTAGCCCTCAGAGAGTGAGGAGCTAGGGGAGTTGGAGCTCTCTCGGAGACGTTGGCTAGGTCGCAGACGGTGGTCTGGGACCGGAGGAGTTGGAGACCCGGTCGCAGGGTATTAGAGTAAAGAGCCAGGCTTTGTTTTGGAGAACAACAGTTGGCACCGGAGTACCTAGTAACCGAACCGGTACTGAGCACGGCGGGGTACTGGACCCTAGATCAGGGAGTAGCTTCAAGCAACCTGATAATTAATCTGCGGAGTATAGTATTTCTATGAACTGTCCCCAAGAGCTCAGGGATCGAAGGCATCAACACAACGAGGGGGATAGGGCTTTCCAACCCATGCAGCCCACTGAGATCCCAAGTGTCAGCCATCGAGAGCACAGCTTCCATACCTAATCGTGGGGAACGGAACCCTGAAAGCTTCAGGCCGAGGGGCCACACAGAATATCTAACACTAGTGCATGGAGGCATGGTACCGACCACCCGCAACACCAAAGGGAGCGGACTCCCGGATGAGCTCCCCCCAGAGAGGCAGCGGCACCCAGAGACTTGGTTTATCTTTGTGTCAAAGACTGCTTTGCGGTCGCATCACTACCAACACTGCCTGAGTGAGTACGTGGTCCTCCCCTGCTTCCAACCAGTGCTGCACTCCCCTGCACCTCCACCATCCAGAGTCCCGGGGCCTTCCCTACCCGTGGAGGGAACGTCATCTGGCTGCCCTACTCCATCTTCCCCGGGTACTCCCATTGGCAGTGGCGGTACTCGACTTACTGCGAACCACAGGTGGCGTCACAAACTCTTAAGGGTACTTTACACACTGCGATATCAGTACCGATATCGCTAGCGATTGCACCCGCCCCCAACGGTTGTGCGTCACGGGCAAATCGCTGTCCGTGGCGCACAACATCGCCAACACCCGTCACACAGACTTACCTTCCTTGCGACGTCGCTCTGGCTAGCGATCCGCCTCCTTTCTTAGGGGGCGGTTCGTGGGGCGTCACAGCGACGTCACACGGCAGCCGTCCAATAGCAGAGGAGGGGCGGAGATGAGTGGTCGGAACATGCCGCCCACCTTCTTCCTTCCTCATTGCCGGTGGACGGAGGTAAGGAGATGTTCGTCGCTCCTGCGGTGTCATACATAGCGATGTATGGTGCCGCAGGAATGACGAACAACATCGCTACTTACCAGACAAAGATTTTTGGTAAATGAACGACCTCTCATATACCAATGAATTTTGTCTCTTTTGCGATCGTTTAAGGTCGCTCCAGCCTGTCACCCGCTGCGATATCGCTAACGATGCCGGATGTGCGTCACAAACACCGTGACACCGACGATATATCGTTAGCGATGTCGCAGCGTGTAAATGGCCCTTTATCCCCTGTAAATACCCATTTTTCATTTGAAGTAGCCGTGAGCCCCCGGGTCCGGAGACCCTCAAGCCACAGCAGCAACCCCTGGATCCGAGCAGTTCGACCGCTGCAGGGGCAGCACACTCTGTAAAATGGCACAAGGCGGTAGTCGTGGGCAAGGGACTGACACGGGATACAGCAGCACGGCACGCCACATGGAATGACTCGTCCTGCCTGAATGTGCAAACTTGTGTCATGTGGGCTGTACATCCCTGCAGGCCACATACTGCTGCTTACATCCAGGACTAGATGATGACTCACTCACAAGGAGACCAACTGTTGTTTTCATACAACACTTCACTCAACAGTTCATTCTTTGCAACAACTTCACACTCAGATAACAGGCACATTATAGTTTTGTAGGGCATGTTCAGACACAGTCTTAAGGGGGCTTTACATGCAACGACATCGCTAACAAGATGTCGTTAGGGTCACGGAATTCGTGACGCACATCCGGCCTCATTAGCGACGTCGTTGCGTATAACACATACGAGCGACCGCTAACAATGTAAACTACTCACCAAATCGTTGATTGTTGACACGTTCATTTCCCAAATATCGTTCCTTGTTCTGGACGCAGGTTGTTCGTCGTTCCCAAGGCAGAACACATCGCTACGTGTGACACCACAGAAACGACGAACACTGTACCAGCATCCTCCGGCAACGAAATGGGCGTGACTTTCCTGTGTCTGACTTTCATGCTCTCCGCCCTCCGCTTCAATTGGACGGCTGCCGTGTGACGTCGCTGTGACGCCGCACGAACCGCCCCCTTAGAAAAGAGGCAGTTCGCCGGCCACAGCGATGTCGTTAGGCAGGTAAGTACATGTGACGGGTACTAGCGATATTGTGCGCCACGGGCAGCGATTTGCCCATGACGCACAAACGACGGGGGCGTGTGCTTTCACGAGCGACATCGCTAGCAATGTCGCTGCGTGTAAAGCAGCCTTAAGTTTCCACTGGTTTGCTTCCGAGCTATCTGGTCCTGTGAGTTCCAGCACAACCCAGTGCAATGTTACACACACAGACACAGACACACACAGACACACACACACACACACACACACACACACATACACACACACATACACACACACATACACACACATACACACACACACACACACACACACACACATACACACACACATACACACACACATACACACACACAGACTGTGACTGTCACTTTACCTTTCAGGAGTCCAACATCCAGTCTCCTCAAGGGTCCCATCATAACCAGAGTAAAGCTTTGCACTCCTGGTCATTTAGGGAAAAACCTCTTGGGTAGTCGTCTAGGTTCACTCGTCAGTTAAGGATAACCCGGTACCTTGACAGTTAAGGGGATCAGCCACTAGAGTCCTGTCTTCTATCTCCTATTGTCTGGGGTCAGTCCAATTTGGGATCACTCTCTCATTTCAACGCTGTTCACATTACATGTCTATGTTAACACTCAAGGTTCTCACTATCTCAATTTCTGTCTCTTCTCCATTTCCTTTTGTTATCACAAACCACCCAGTTTATGAGACCTTCACAACCAAGTGACTTTACGTCCATCACGTTTGCTCACTAGATCTTCACTCACTCCTCCAGAAGGAACTGATACTTTCCCTTTCTCTTGACACCTCCCATGGTGGACTATGGTGGGCCATGGTGGGCTTGTTTCAAAATTACTTGTTACTGACATTACAGTCCAGCAACTTCCTAATCAATTACTATGGACTATACCTTACATCAGTGGTCCCCAACCTTTCTAACCTTGAGAGCTAAATTCAGCTCTATGAGAGAGTCGCGATCTACATTCAGCTCTGAGAGATCCCAAGCAACATTCAGCTCCTTCCGTGCTATCAATAGAAATGTGGCGCCCATAGGCTTCAGGCGCCACAGGGTAATACACCACTTTTATGGGGTACAACTGGAGTTAGTCTTTCTCTCTCTTTGTGGGCCCGTGGTTTGGAGCAGGAGGCTCGGCCCGGGTTCCGGATAGCAACTGAGGGACACTTCACTAAAAGACTTTCATGGGCACCGGCGGTGACCGCCAATTATCCGGGATCAGCTGGAGCCCATTGTGGCAGAGATCGGTACTCTAGGGCAGCGCCTGAACTACTTGTGAGTAAAAGACCTGGAACCACCCCCGTCCTCCTCCATCATCCTCCCCAGGGTAATCCCGCTCCGCCTGTAGGAAGTGACACCATCCTGGCTGCGACCTTCACCATCAGCCCCGGAGAGCAGCACCCGCAGTGGCGGCCTATCCCTGGCCGCATACCACAGGTGGCGTCACGATCTAATAGACATTTCTAACTGTCACTACCACCCCAGTCCTCCATCCTGCCTCCCGTACACCGCTTTCCTCCCCACCAGGGGTGTAACAACCACAATCGCAGAGGTCACCACTGCGACCGGGCCCGGTGTGCAGGGGGCCTGCTGGCCCCAGCCCTGATCCAGATAGATGTGTGTCGAAGGCTGCAAGTGACACTGACACACGCTGGTCAGTGCTGGCATGCCAGCGTTGCAGGAGGACGCCAGGGGAGCGCAGGGTAGGTGAGCACCATGGCCACCAGTTGCACAGGGTCCCTTCCAGCAGACAGCAGATGGGGCCCCGCAGGGAGCAGCAGATCACTGTCATTTGTTGCTCCTGCGGTGCACAGGCTCCAGCACAGGGCGCCCTCCCCTCCTGTGTGCGCTGTGCCCTGTCTGCTCCCGTCTTCACCACACAGAGAGGGGGGAGGGGCGCCTGCACTGCTGCGGCCAGAGAAGCTGCTTCTAAAGACCCCTTGAACTCCAGGAGGCCAAGAAGGAGGTGAGTATAATGTGAATCGTGTTATGTGCTGCCTGTGTGTGTTATGTATAAGGTATGTGTGTCCTGTATAGTATGAAATATATAGCTGTCTATCTGTCTGTGTATACTATCTGTCTGTGTATTCTATATGTCTGTGTGTACTGTCTGTCTGTGTATACTGTCTGTCTGTGTATACTGTCTGTCTATCTATCTATCTATCTATCCTATCTATCCATCCTATCTGACTGTCTGTATATCTATCTATCTATCCATCTATCCAAAATTCCATACGCCTCATTATGAAAGTGAACACATAGTACAATCGTTTATTTGTTTTTTTACTTTGTGCGGCGCGGTGGAGGGCTATATACCAGGATGAGTGCGCTAGTCACACATCAGATTGCATACACTCACACATCAGATCACACACACACCACATATTGCTCATACAATCGCACCAGCACACACTCACCACATCCAGTGATACCATTTGCTTCCGGCCAGCAGGTCCTAAAAGCTCCACTGCACAGTGCACAGGGTCACATGATGCGCTCCACCCGCAGGTCCTAGAAGCTCCACTGCACAGAGCACAGGGTCACAGGACCTTAAGATGCCCAGAAGCAATCAGTATGGCTGGATGTGGTGATTGTGTGTCTGATCTGATGTGTGTGTTCCGCCGCAGGTCCAGATGCGTTCCACTGCTCCCGGTCGGTGTCTGGTGAGTATGATCGCTGGGTCTTCTTTTTTTGGGTGGTGTCTGCTTTCTATAATGAAGTGACTCGCCCACCCCAGGGCTATGGGACACCCGGTGCCGGGCCGGACTAGTCCGGTGGTAGTCAGTGGTGGCTGGGCCCGGCTCCGTGGCCCTGGTGGGTGTCAGTTGAATATGTGGCTGATATTAAAGTCTTTGTGTTCGTGACGCCACCGGTGGTATGCGGCTATTAAGCCGCCGCTGCTGTGCAAGGCCTCCGGGGTGATGTTATGGCAGCAATGTTGGTACTGCTCCCCACAGGTGGAGCGGAGCCCCGGGGACACTGTTGGTGCTCGTGAAAGTCTATGGTGTTGTGTGGCTAACACGGTGCAAGGCCGACAGGCGGGGAAAGAACCAGGCACAAACAGTAGTCTCTTTACCTTTTCCTCTTTTACTCTGGGAACAGTCCAGTCCTGGGAGACCGTTACAGGTGGTGATGGGAATCCGGTCGGCCTGGAAGTACTTGGGGTGATCTTTCTGGCCAGCTGAGTATGAGGCCTACTCCTGTGCTTTGCTTTGTTCTGATAGGACCCTGCTTCTCTAAATCCAGCAAGGGCCCTCTTTGCTGCTGGGACCGATGGTACGTCCCTTCCCTCTGTAGGTGGCTGCGCAGGCCCTCTCTCTGGTGCTTCTCTGCTGGAGCCCACACCGGGCCCTGCTGCTGCAGCTGTACCTTTGGGATGTTTATGGGCCAGGGGCTTGCAGCTCTCCTGCCCTTCGGATTCGGCTACCAGGGGCGGATTTTATACCCTGGTGGCCACAGACTCCGATGTCCGAGTCTCTCTCTGCTGCCTCTCAGCTACTCCTGCTTCTCTGGGCCAAGCTGCTCCAGCTCTAGGCCCCAGATCCACAAGACAGCTCACTCTGCGTCTGTTCACTTCTACTGCTCCCTCCAGACTGAACACTACTTCCTCTCTCAGACCAGGCTTAAGGGGATCCTCCCTGGAATCCCAGGTTCAGAGCTCCCCCTGCTGGCCGGAGGGAGAATTGCGTTGGGTGTTAAACTTGCTGGCCAATGGATCTCCCAATTACCTCCAGGCTCAGCATTAACCCTTTGGAAGGGCAATGCTGTTGTGGCGACCAGGTCCTGGGGCGCCACACTCCCCCTTAGTTAAATTCAGTACTCCCGGACTGTGGAAACAAACATAACATGTTACAACATTTCATCCCATTATGGGAGGCGCAAATACTTTAACGTTACAAACTTAAACATTACTATAAGAGTCCAGTGTGGCTCCTTGCCGGGTGTCCATTACACTGCTCCATGGGGGACCCGCCGCGATCAAACCCCCAACGTAGGCTCTGGGCGTGCGTCAGAGCATTGATGACCCCACTCTATGCACGCCGGACGGGTTTTTCTTCAGGGGTGTTGAGCACACGGGTGCTAACTATGAACAATTTAGGTGTTGGCCACCCATAGTCCAGTGGCCCAATTGTCCATTTTCGCAATCAAAGAAAAAGAAAAACATTTTGTACACAACCTTACAAACATTTTGCATAACTATGTACATTCTAATAAATACTCCTTCTTTTTCCCTTATACAGTTGACTCTCTATACCTTGGAGGGGGTTGTCCCCGAGTGCTGCATTGGGACCTGCGTAGCTCTGGTGTTTGCCCCTGACTACGTGGTGCGTCTTCTACCTCAGCACTACAGGTGGCCCTAACCCCGGTAGGTAAGCGTGATGGTTGCCTATGTGGTCTAAGAGTCGCCAAGGGTATGACAGGTTCACCACTGACAGGGGGTTGATCCTCCTGTTCCACTGCTGGCGTGTCATCTCGTGTTGGAGCGGACGGTTCTTTAGGTGGATCCGGAACCTTTTCTGTTTCTGGCTCGACCAACTGCGGAAACGTCAAAACTGGTACCACTATGGCATTGTTTATTTGGGTCCAAGTTTTGGGGAATTTTCCAAGGATGGTTTGAATCATCTCCCCTTCTTTCTCTTGACTTTGGGGACTTCCTTGTACTTCTTCCATTTCTCTTTGGATTCTGCACCGTTCAGGGCACGCTTTCAGGCGGTCTCGAGAAATTGCTTGATAGGTCTTGCCTTCATCCTTGCTTATGAGGCATACCTTACTATTGTCAAAGTTGGAGGGGATAATGGTGTAGGGCTCGTTTTCCCACTGATCATCCAATTTATGCGTCCTCCGCTTCTTCTTGAGGACTTGTTCTCCAGGTGCTAAGGGAGTTGCTGGGGCTGTTTGATTGTAATGCTGCTCTTGTCTCGTTCTTGCTTGAGACAGGCTCCTCTCTACGCACTCCTGGACCTTACGGTACCGCTGCTGCCGTTCTGTATCCCAATCCTCTATTTCTTGAACCGCCTCAGGCGACACAGTCCCCATCTCAAAGTCTACAGGCAACTTGCCAGGTCTGGCTCGCATCAGGTAAGCGGGGCTGCAGTTGGTCGAATTTACTGGGATATGGTTGTACAGGTCTACCAGATCTGGCAACTTCTCTGGCCATTGGTTCCTTTCTTCCAGCGGTAGGGTCTTCAGCATATCAATAACCACATGGTTCATTTTCTCGCACAGTCCATTGGTTTGGGGGTGGTACGGTGTGGTTCGGATTTTCTTACAGCCGTACATGTTACAGAACTCTTGGAACACTTCGGCCTCGAATGCAGGACCTTGATCAGTCAGTACCCTTTCCGGATAGCCGTGAGGTCGACAAAAGGATGTCTGGAACGCTCTAGCTGCTGTTCTGGCTGTCTGGTCCTTCACAGGCACTACTACCAGGAAACGAGAGTAATGGTCCACAATGGTGAGGGCGTACACATAGCCTGACCGGCTTGGTGTTAACTTCACGTGGTCCAGGGCCACCAACTCCAGGGGCTGCTTCGTGACAATTGGCTGTAGGGGAGACCTTTGGCTGGCATCATCCTTCCGCCTCAGGTTACACGGGCCACAGTCTCGGCACCACTTCTCGATCATCTTTCTCATGTGCACCCAATAGAACCGATCACGGAGTAGGGCCTCCAACTTCTTCCACCCGAAGTGTCCTGCGTTATCATGATACGCTGCTAGGACCATTGGAGCATCCCTCTGCGGAACCACTATCTGCCAGACAAGTTCATTTGTTCGCCAGTTGACATATCTCTTGCAGAGCTTGCCTTGGTAGGTGAATAGTCGTCCCCTCTCCTTCCACAGCTGCTGGGCTTCCTCTGGAGCGTCTGGGCCAAGATGGGTCTCAGCTTGCGCTAGCTTCTCTTTGACCAATCGCACGGCCGGGTCACCGTTCTGTGTCTCTTCCCAATTATGGTGGAGTAATGGGTTGACCGAGACCTCGTGCTGGCTTGAGCGCTTCACTCCCACAGCATGCTCACACTGGGAAACACCTTGGTGATGGAAAGCCGGTAACTCTATCTCTTCGAGTTCATCCAGGTCTTCTCCAGACTCGGGTAAGTGAGGCATTCTGGACAGCGCATCAGCATTGTTATTCTTCTTGCCAGCCCGATACTTGACGGTAAAGTCAAAGTTAGACAGCCGGGCCATCCATCGCTGTTCCATCGCACCTAACTTGGCTGTTGCCAGGTGTGTCAACGGATTGTTGTCCGTGAAGATGGTGAACTTGGCCGATGCCAGATAGTGCTTGAAGCGTTCAGTCACTGCCCAAACAATAGCGAGGAACTCCAGCTTGAAGGAACTGTAGTTTTCTGGATTCCTTTCTGTGGGCCGAAGCTTCCTACTGGCGTACGCTATCACCCTCTCTCTGCCTCCCTGTACCTGGGACAGAACTGCTCCCAGTCCCACGTTGCTGGCGTCTGTATACAGTACAAACGGTTGGCTGTAGTCAGGGTAGGCCAGAATTTCTTCTCCCGTGAGAGCCCCTTTCAGCCGGACAAAGGATGTTTCTAGTTGGCTGCTCCATTCAAATGGAGGGCTCTGCTTCTTAGCCTGCTTTGGCTGGCCCACCAGGAGATCTTGAAGGGGCGCTGCTATCTTGGTGAAACCATCAATGAACCTTCGGTAGTAGCCCACCAGTCCAAGGAACTGCCGCACCTCCTTCACTGTGGTGGGTCTTGGCCAGTCCTTGATTACAGTGACTTTCTCCGGATCAGGTGCCACACCTTCTGCGCTGACCACATGACCCAGGTACTGTACCTTTGGCTTCAAGAGGTGACATTTGGACGGCTTGATCTTCAGGCCATATTCCGACAAGGACTCAAACACTTCTGCTAAGTGCTTCAGGTGGTCCTCATAAGTCTTGGAGTAGACTATGACGTCATCCAGGTACAACAGCACGGTTTCAAAGTTGTGGTGGCCCAAGCAGCACTCCATCAACCTTTGGAATGTCCCTGGGGCGTTGCAGAGCCCGAATGGCATACAATTGAACTCACAGAGGCCCATTGGTGTCGTGAATGCAGTCTTCTCTTTGTCCGCCTCTGCCACGGGAACCTGCCAATACCCACTGGTGAGATCCAAGGTGGAGAAATAGTTAGCTGACTTTAAGGCTGTTAGTGACTCCTCTATTCTGGGCAGTGGATAAGCATCTTTATGTGTAATGCGGTTAATTTGCCTGTAATCTACACACATTCTCATTGTACCATCTTTTTTCTTTACGAGCACTAGTGGAGCTGCCCAGGGGCTACAACTATCTCTGATAACCCCAGCCTCCTTCATTTCTCGTAACATTTCCTTGGCACACTGATACTGTGCGGGGGGTACAGGGCGGTATCTCTCTTTAATGGGATGATGATCACCCGTGGGGATTTGATGTTTAACCCCTTTCACCTGCCCAAAATCTAGGGGGTGTTTGCTGAAGACCCGCTCATACTCCTGTACCACCCGGTAAACCCCATGCTTCTGGTGCGAGGGGGTGGAGTCGGTGCCTACATGTAATTTTTGGCACCAGTCTTCCAGCTGCCCCTTGGAGCCATTGTCTTCCGCCTGGTCGGACGGGATCAAGGGTTCCACTGCTTTAATGGTATTGTTGCTGACAGTGTACAGTTTTGCTACAGTGGCGTACCGGGGCAATTTGGCCTCCTCCTCCCCACAATTCAAGACACGGACGGGCACTCTCCCCTTGCGGACATCCGCTACCCCTCTGGCTATCAGGACTCCAGGCCTACTGTCTGAATACACCGGTTCTACCAAGGCATGGTAATCCTGACCCTTGAGGCCTATTGCTGCCCGACACCATATCAACATTTCACTTCTTGGGGGTATTGCAATGGGGAGGGGGTCACTTACCCTCACACTGCCAATTTCTCCTCCGGCCAGCTCTACCTGCTGCCTCCTCATCAGGGCTCTGATCTCCCTCTGTAGGGCACGCTGCTGCCCGGAGCTGGCAGTTTCAGACGCCTGTTGCAACAAAATTATCACTTCGGCAATACAATTTTCTATCACATTTGTACCAATGGTTAGCAGTGGGTCAGATTCTTTGCGATCAATATCTACAATTATCATCCCCTGACATGGCAATTCCACCCGCCCCACTTTAATGGTTACTTCTTTGTACCCAATTTGAGGTAAGGGCTGACCATTACTGGCCACAATTGTTAAATCATCATCTGGGCCATGGTCAATGTCTGAATCAGCCCAATATCTTTTGTACAGTTTGTGGGGGATGGTTGTTACCTGGGACCCCGTATCCAGGAGGGCATTCAAAGGGATCCCATCCAGCACAATGGGAAGGACCGGTCGTCCTCCCACATACTTGCTACGGCTGGGGTTTGAGCCGGGCTTCCTTACACCTGGGGGTTGGCTCCTGGCCCCAGGCTCAGCCCATTTAAAGGACAGCGTCGTGCAATGTGGCCCGCCTGGCTGCAGCGGCGGCAGATCGGTTGTCCTGTTGAATCATACCGGCCTGTGTTTCTGCCTCGGGTCGGCGGAATCCTCCTCTGTCGCATCCATGGGACGTCATCTGGGCTGGAGGCCAACTCGATTTTTGCAGGCGAGGGGGTCATTTGTAGAGACTGCACGGTCTTGGCAAGGGCAGCTACAGTCTTGGTCAGCTCCTGGACCTGCTGTCTGAGCTCTGCAGTGGGATCTTTATCCAGGGACTGCGCTTCAGCCCCTGCAGTGGCTCGTGTTGCAGGCACCACCCCGGGGTACGTGATAGCAAGAGGCCGGAGGGGTACTGGGTCATTCGGTGTAGATTCTCTCAGTACCCTGATGGCCTGGTCCTTAAACTTTGCAAAGTCCAGAGCAGGGTTCTGCAGGACCAGGATACGCAGCTGGGTCCTGTGGGCATCTGACAGGAGCCCCTCTATGAACTGCTCAGTTAGGAGTTTGTCTTCTTCACGTACACTCTCTGGGTCCACCTGCTTAACTGCTTTCAGGGCCTCTTGCAGGTTTAAGGCATGGTCCCTTAGGCTGTCTGTGGCCCGCTGCTTGCACCCAAAGAATCTCATCTTTATCTCTGCTGCGGTGCGGGTGTCAAAAGTACTCTTTAGCTTGGCCAGTATCTGGGCTGCTGTCCCTTTATCTGTATCAGGCCAGGACTTCGCTTCACGCTGGGCTGCGCCGGCTAGCTGTCCCATTACTATGCCCACCTTCTGGCTCTCAGTCAGCGGATACACCCGGAATAAGCTGTGCAGGCTTTCTCTGAAGTCACTCAAGGTATGGGACTCCCCGGAGTACTGCGGCAGCCATTCTGCTCCCGGTATGTACGGCATGGTGATCGGCATTACCGGCGCTACAGTGGGGGCTGGGGCGACGGCGACTGGGACTGCTTCGGCCGGTGCTGCGGCGCCTTGGGCGATGGCAGCCACCTGCTCTCCCTCTGAGTCGGACATCTTCCTCCCCCTTAGTGAACCTTACCAGGCTCCGTTCACTTTTCAAATTTTCTTCTGGGTCGCGCGGGGTTAACAGCGCTCTTCTCTGATGGCGCGCTCCCTTCGCGCTCTTTGTCAGGCACGCCCCCCTTCTTCCTGCGCTCGGCGCGGCTAATGGCGGCGGCAATTTACAACCAGTACACAGTCTTTTAAGCACAATTCCTGCAGGCGCACAGTACCCGGTGGGACCGGGCACGAAATCCTGTTCGTGACGCCAAAGTTGACTCGCCCACCCCAGGGCTATGGGACACCCGGTGCCGGGCCGGACTAGTCCGGTGGTAGTCAGTGGTGGCTGGGCCCGGCTCCGTGGCCCTGGTGGGTGTCAGTTGAATATGTGGCTGATATTAAAGTCTTTGTGTTCGTGACGCCACCGGTGGTATGCGGCTATTAAGCCGCCGCTGCTGTGCAAGGCCTCCGGGGTGATGTTATGGCAGCAATGTTGGTACTGCTCCCCACAGGTGGAGCGGAGCCCCGGGGACACTGTTGGTGCTCGTGAAAGTCTATGGTGTTGTGTGGCTAACACGGTGCAAGGCCGACAGGCGGGGAAAGAACCAGGCACAAACAGTAGTCTCTTTACCTTTTCCTCTTTTACTCTGGGAACAGTCCAGTCCTGGGAGACCGTTACAGGTGGTGATGGGAATCCGGTCGGCCTGGAAGTACTTGGGGTGATCTTTCTGGCCAGCTGAGTATGAGGCCTACTCCTGTGCTTTGCTTTGTTCTGATAGGACCCTGCTTCTCTAAATCCAGCAAGGGCCCTCTTTGCTGCTGGGACCGATGGTACGTCCCTTCCCTCTGTAGGTGGCTGCGCAGGCCCTCTCTCTGGTGCTTCTCTGCTGGAGCCCACACCGGGCCCTGCTGCTGCAGCTGTACCTTTGGGATGTTTATGGGCCAGGGGCTTGCAGCTCTCCTGCCCTTCGGATTCGGCTACCAGGGGCGGATTTTATACCCTGGTGGCCACAGACTCCGATGTCCGAGTCTCTCTCTGCTGCCTCTCAGCTACTCCTGCTTCTCTGGGCCAAGCTGCTCCAGCTCTAGGCCCCAGATCCACAAGACAGCTCACTCTGCGTCTGTTCACTTCTACTGCTCCCTCCAGACTGAACACTACTTCCTCTCTCAGACCAGGCTTAAGGGGATCCTCCCTGGAATCCCAGGTTCAGAGCTCCCCCTGCTGGCCGGAGGGAGAATTGCGTTGGGTGTTAAACTTGCTGGCCAATGGATCTCCCAATTACCTCCAGGCTCAGCATTAACCCTTTGGAAGGGCAATGCTGTTGTGGCGACCAGGTCCTGGGGCGCCACAGAAGTGTCCTGCAGAATCTTTAACTTTTTTAGCTGCACAGACATTTCATTATTGAACTGCAACTAGGTCTTATTTTTGGGGGATGTCCTATATTTAGGCCTTGCTGAAAACTCCTGCTAGGTCTTATTTTCGGAGGAGGTCTTATTTTCAGGGAAACACGGTAATACCACCACTGTGCCCCTTACATGGTAAAATGCCTCCTTTGTGCCCTCTTGATGGTAAAAAATATTAAGGGTAGAAAATATTAATGCCCTGAGCAAGTGCCCTAGAAAAGTGTCCACATTTTGCTCCTAGGAAAGTGATAATAATGCCCCATGTGCTCCTTTGATGGTTACAATACCCTGAGTGCCCCTATAATAGTAATGGTTCTTAAGTGCCTTCTTAACATTTAATAATGTCTCCTAAGTCTCCCCATGTACACCTCCTCTATCCACAGTATGCTGCAACTACACCTCCACTACAGACAGTATGATGGGTCCACAGCTCCCCCAAAAACAATAGTCCACACACTGTATAATGGCCACCACAGTAGCCGACACACTGATTGTCCCAACAGTAGTCCCAACATTGTATAATGGCTTCTACAGTAGTCCCCACACTGTATGAGAACCCCCAAAGTAGTCCCCATGGTATATGACAGCCCCCCACATTAGCTCCCATCCTGTGTAAGTGCCCCCAAAACCCTATAAGTGCCCATTACACTGTATAAGTGCCCATTACACTGTATATAGAAAAAAGATTCCGGTCTTTGTGAGCGCTAGTAATAGATCTTTGGTCTTTGATCTTTTAAGAAATTTGGCTTTATTATTAATAACATAAAGCTCTTGTATTAACACAACGCGTTTCAGCAAGATACACTTGCCATCCTCAGGTGAGCAATTCTATAATATAAATATACAGAAATCACTCCACGGGTGCTTCTCATATGCGCTATATTTTTATCTCTACAGTGATCCATTACACCGTATAAGTGCCCATTACACTTGCGTATGATGGGGCGTCCATCGTCCCTGCGCTATATGCGCCAGGCAGCATTCCCCTCGCCCCTTCGTTCTGGTGTGGCAACTTGCAACACATCTCTGCTACTGTGCTGGGCGGCGTGTCCCTTGCCTCTCTGCGCCTGCACCTGACAACGTGCTCCTCTGCTACTGCACCAGGCAGCGTGCCTCTCTGCTGTAGAACCTATCAGCACATCACTCTGCTGCAGTGCCTGACAGTGCCCCCACCGCCCCTTACCCCTCTCCTACTGCACCTGGCAGCACACCACTTGCGCCTGTATCATGCCCTGGCCTATCAGGTCGTCACAGGGTATTGTGCAATCTGCCCTTCTGCATGATATCCACCTTCTCCTTGGTTACGGGTCCCTGACCTTTGGTGTTGCTAAGAACAAGCTAATCAAAACCCTAGGACAGAGGTCTATCTAGGCTTTCTGGCACCCGGGGCAAGACTTCAGTTTAGCGCCCCCCATGTGACCAATCATTCATATGTGATTTGCATACTCACAGTCACGTGATGACGAGCTGCTCTTAATAATTTAATTCTTAATGTTCAAAGAGAAACATATGAAGAATAGCCAGTTGTCACATGCAAGTATGAAAATCACATATGAGTGGAGTGGCCAAATGATGACTGCTGGAACCAAACACAGAGCTGAATCCTGACAGGGAGTATATTACATGCTGTTATGATTGGGCTACAGTGCTTAATTTTATAAGTAATGGGGTTGTCCAGATTTGAGACTGCCAAGGCAGTCCATTAATTTACTGTGATGCAATCTAATTGTGCATCTACCTTAAATCTGTCTGCATCCAAATTAGAGTCATTTGGTAGTAGCATGCATACTATTGTTCCATTCAGACCAGAGACATGACATGGATCTGCATAGAATAAAATGACTGTTTAATACGGAAGTGGACGATACATTTAAAGGGACTTATTGGCTAGCAGCCAATAATACGTAACACGTCTCCTATTGGATAAAGTAGAACAGCTTATTCTGTGATATACAATATACTGTAATGTGATTTCTTCCTCATTATATTAAGCAATATCAGCATGATTCACTTGTCACATGAATGTCCAGACTGTCTGAGTCTTATGTCTGAATGCAGAACTAGGTGTGGTACACTTCAAACACCATCTTAAAGGGACTGTATCATCTAATTTTTTTTTTTTTTTTTGTAGGCCAAATCAGCTAACAATATTATTCTAATCGTGTAACAACTATTCTCTTAATGTAATTCAACTTTTAAATATGTAAAATAAAACTTTTATATAAAAAATACTTATAATTGCAAGTAGGGGGAGCATCTTCCTGTGTACACATCAAAAAGCTATAGTAATCCTTAGTAGAATTACGATAGCTGCAAATTTGGGCAGTCACTAGATGACATGCCTATTCTCCTCCCCTTTTGGGTGTTACACTGCACCCAAAAGGGGAGGAGGTGTATTTCATAGTAATGTGTCGCCATTTTCTGGGTGACTGTATATGAATTGTACAGCTCCACCCGGAAGTAAGGTGGAAACACATTTATACATATATATACAGACTGCGGTCATCGGATCCTCCCGGTACCGCCAACGCTGCTTCAATCTCCCATGCGGCCGCAGGCCCGCTCCCATGCGGGAGATGAAGCAGCTGCGAAATCAAAAGTGAACAGTAGGAAAAAAAAAAAAAAAAGACATACTCACCTGTCTGCAGACTCCCGGTGCCATGCCCACTCCCAGCTCCTCTTCCGGTACTGCTGCTCAGGCTGTGTGCCGGCTCCAAGGCTCGTCCGATGGATGCAGGACCTGGCGGAGGATCACCTGATGCAGTCACCTGACGCATCAGCTGATCGCAAGTCACGCGGTGATGCTGGCTTTTTACTGCCCGACTATCAGCTGATCCTGCCGTCAGGAGACTATCAGCTGATCACCGGCAGCTCCTACAGCGATCGGACAGGAGCCAGCACGTAAGTGTGTAAGGTTTGGGGGTTTTTTTTCACTGGTGCATCAGCTGATTGTATAAAAGCCGTTTATACAATCAGCTGCTGTGTCATGTGATTCCGGCCTGTGAACCTGACACAACATCTGATCGGTATGCCTTCCAGCAAACTGATCAGATGATATTGGACGGCGCGGGAGCCTTGACCCAGGATTACTGCGGAGGGGGGTTCTTTATTTCAATAAAGATGGAGTCACTAATTGTGTTGTGTTTTATTTCTAATAAAAATATTTTTCTGTGTGTTGTGTTTTTTTTATTTTATCTTTACTAGAAATTCATGGTGGCCATGTCTAATATTGGCGTGACACCATGAATTTCGGACTTAGGGCCAGCTGATAATATAAAGCTAGCCCTAACCGCATTATTACCCAGCAAGCCACCCCGCACCAGGGCTGTTGGAAGAGTTGGATACAGCGCCAGAAGATGGCGCTTCTATGAAAGCGCCATTTTCTGGGGTGACTGCGGACTGCAATATGCAGTGGGGGTGCCCAGAAAGCTTGGGCACTCTGCACTGAATATTCCAATCCCCAGCTGCCTAGTTGTACCAGGCTGGACTCAAAAATTGGGCGAAGCGCACGTCTTTTTTTTATTTTAATTATTTCATGAAAGTCATGAAATAATTAAAAAAAAGGGCTTCGCTATATTTTTGGTTCACAACCGGGTACAAATTGGCAGCTGGGGGTTGCTGTACCTGGCTAGCATACAAAAATATGGCGAAGCCCATGTCATTTTTTTGGGGGGCAAAAAACGCCTGCATATTGTCCTGGATGGAGGATGCTGAGCCTTGTAGTTATGCAGCTGCTGTCTGCTCTACTGCATACACTATTGGATGAAGCATGCTGAGCCTTGTAGTTCTGCAGCTGTCAAAATCCGCATAGTGCGCACAGCATTTTTTTTCCCATAGGTTTTGCTGGTGAATCACTGCAGAGATGTTATGAACATTTTCTGCAGCGAAACATGCAGCAAATCCGCAGGAAATCCGCGGCAAAAACCGACAAGTGCGCACAGAGCCTTACATATATATACAGTGACTGTTACACATATATACAGACTGCAGTCATCGCACCCACATATATACACTGACTGTTACACATACAGTATACGCTGTATGGCACTGTATGGTGGCTCAGTAGTTAGCACTATACGGTGGCTCAGTAGTTGGCACTGTATGGTGGCTCTGTATGGTGGCTCTGTATGGTGGCTCTGTATGGTGGCTCAGTAGTTAGCACTGTACGGTGGCTCTGTATGGTGGCTCTGTATGGTGGCTCTGTATGGTGGCTCTGTAGTTAGCACTGTATGGTGGCTCAATAGTTGGCACTGTATGGTGGCTCTGTATGGTGGCTCAGTTAGCACTGTACGGTGGCTCTGTAGTTGGCACTGTATGGTGGCTCAGTAGTTGGCACTGTACGGTGGCTCAGTAGTTGGCACTGTATGGTGGGTCAGTAATTAGCACTGTACGGTGGCTCAGCAGTTGGCACTGTATGGTGGCTCAGTATTTGGCACTGTATGGTGGCACTGTATGGTGGCTCTGTACGGTGGCTCAGTAGTTAGCACTGTACGGTGGCTCAGTAGTTGGCACTGTATGGTGGCTCTGTATAGTGGCTCAGTAGTTAGCACTGTACGGTGGCTCAGTAGTTGGCTCTGTATGGTGGCTCAGTAGTTAGCACTGTACGGTGGCTCAGTAGTTGGCACTGTATGGTGGCTCTGTATGGTGGCTCAGTAGTTAGCACTGTACGGTGGCTCTGTATGGTGGCTCAGTAGTTAGCACTGTACGGTGGCTCAGTAGTTGTCACTGTATGGTGGCTCTGTATGGTGGCTCAGTAGTTAGCACTGTACAGTGGCTCTGTAGTTGGCACTGTATGGTGGCACTGTATGGTGGCTCAGTAGTTGGCACTGTACGGTGGCTCAGTAGTTGGCACTGTACGGTGGCTCAGTAGTTGGCACTGTACGGTGGCTCAGTAGTTGGCACTGTACGGTGGCTCAGTAGTTGGCACTGTATGGTGGCTCTGTATGGTGGCTCAGTAGTTAGCACTGTACGGTGGCTCAGTAGTACGCACTGTATGGTGGCTCTGTATGGTGGCTCAGTAGTTAGCACTGTATGGTGGCTCAGTAGTTGGCTCTGTATGGTGGCTCAGTAGTTAGCACTGTACGGTGGCTCAGTAGTTGGCACTGTATGGTGGCTCTGTATGGTGGCTCAGTAGTTAGCACTGTACGGTGGCTCTGTATGGTGGCTCTGTATGGTGGCTCTGTATGGTGGCTCTGTATGGTGGCTCAGTAGTTAGCACTGTACGGTGGCTCTGTAGTTGGCACTGTATGGTGGCTCAGCAGTTGGCACTGTATGGTGGCACTGTATGGTGGATCAGTAGTTGGCACTGTACAGTGTCTCAGTAATTGGCACTGTATGGTGGATCAGTAGATAGCACTGTACGGTGGCTCAGTAGTTGGCACTGTATGGTGGCTCTGTATGGTGGCTCTGTACGGTGGCTCAGTAGTTAGCACTGTACGGTGGCTCTGTATGGTGGCTCAGTAGTTAGCACTGTACGGTGGCTCTGTAACACACACACACACACACATGAATGTGGACGGGGATGGCGGAGGGAGGGGCTTTCATTACAGACGGTAACGGCAGGGGGCCTGGGGACAGCGGAGGGAGGGGCTTTCATTACAGATGGTAACGGCAGGGGACGGGGGCTGGTGAGAACAGAGGGAGGGAGGGAGGAAGGGGGTGTAATCGGTAACTGGGGGAGGGGAGGCGGCCAGGACTCACATCCCGGCGGTTGACAGGTGTAAAGTGGAGAAAAAAGCATGGCTTGAATCTCCACAAAAATGGCGCTTGCTTTCCTCCATCTGCTGTGATCTGGACAGTCCAGGGGGCGCTACCAGGTCACAGCATACGCCCACTGTAACGTTACACATAGGGTCGGATAGTGACCACTATTCTCTATGCACAGGGCTGCCATAAAGGAGTGTGTAACTGTCGTTACACACACAGCAAATCCAACATGGCCCCCAGTGCATACAGTAAAATTAGAATAACAGAAAAAGTAAATAAGCTACGATTTTCATTTTGTATTAAAAATACTTGATTTCAGAATCACTATTTTTAATACAAAAATAAAAAAACACGATACAGTCCCTTTAAATCCTGGTTTTTGGATATCTTCATATAACTCTTATATACTCATAATAGTTCATAATCTTGTCCATAACATTCCCCCCTTTGGAGATAGCCAAAAGTCTTTCCTTACTTTTTTCCAAGTCTATTGATCTGTCCTAAAGCCGATGGTTACCTCACTCACATACGAGATAACCCATCCCTTGTGGATGAATCTTCCTACCCAACAAACTATGCATAGGAAACCAGATCCTGACCGTATTCTTTTGACTGTCCTCATGGCTATGTTCCGCTGGCACACGTTATTCAGGAAGGGGAACGTGGCGGTAGTCCTCTAGTCAGCTCATATTTATCAGGGTTGGTTTCACTCAGTCTCATGCTCCTCAGTCCTCAGGCGGTAATGGTGGGACATCATCAAAGGTGGGATGCACAATCATCTTCTAGTACACAGGCTTGGATATCATCTTCTTGGCACAAAGTATCGGGTAGAAGTGGGAAAACAGCCATCTCCTGGTCCCAGGTCAGACATCTTTTGTAGTGGGATGCGTGAATCTTTGCCAGAAAGAAAGATTAAGAGAGAGAGAGGAAGAGAGAGAGAAAGATTGAGAAGAGAAAGAGAGAAGAAAAAAGAGAGAAAGATTGAGAAGAGAGGAAGAGAGAAAGATTGAGAAGAGAAAGAGAGAGAGAAAGAAAGAGAAGAGAGGAAGAGAGAAAGAGAGAGGAATGGAGAAGAGAGAGAAAAAGAGAGAAAGAGAAAAAGAGAAAAATCTAGATCTGGTTGGATCCGGAGGAGAAAACTCAAAAATGTATATCAGGCAAATGTTTAGTTAAACAAACAAGCTTAGTTAAAGTATCTGGGGGTACTTCTAAACAGGATTTCATAGGGTCTCAACTTAGTGGTCCCTGCTGGGGTGTGTCTGACACTGAACAATTCAAGGGGAAGACTCTCATGCCCTTGCTTTCTACACTGCCCCATCCTCCCAACCTTCCCACTATTCTGTGGCTGGTATGGGGTGTGTAGAGTCAGTTCTGTGTCTAAGGCCTGTCATATCTCTTTGGCTAAGGCAAAGAACCTGTGGAAAAAAAGCGCATAGGGTCTTACCCTGATAAACAGGGGGTATAATAAAGAGTAATCCTACTCACCGATTAGGGTTGTGAAAGGCACAACTCCTGTAACCGCATATATATGGATCAGCGGCAGCAGTACCCCAAGTGGCAGATAACAGAGAGAGATAGTGGAGAGGGGCTTTAGAAAACCGCGCCAGCCAGCCAAAGAGATATCAGAGAGAGATAGTGGAGAGGGGCTTTAGAAAACTGCGCCAGAGATCCCAGATGTAAGCTTGAATCAATGTATTTTTATTTCGGCATAGGTCTACGCGTTTCAGGAGTCTCAGCTCCCTTCCTCAGGACCAGCAAGCACAAGATACATCAAATCTCTTTGATGTATCTTGTGCTTGCTGGTCCTGAGGAAGGGAGCTGAGACTCCTGAAACGCGTAGACCTATGCCGAAATAAAAATACATTGATTCAAGCTTACATCTGGGATCTCTGGCGCGGTTTTCTAAAGCCCCTCTCCACTTTCTCTCTCTGATATCTCTTTGGCTGGCTGGCGCGGTTTTCTAAAGCCCCTCTCCACTATCTCTCTCTGATATCTCTTTGGCTGGCAGTAAAAGCAGGTCACTAGCCACTTTCTATGGTCTCCGGGAGCCCACAGCTGCACCCTATCTCAGTCCTCTTCTTCTTCTGAGACTTGCTCTTGTAGGGTCAGGACAATGTTTTCTCAAGACTTTCCATCTTTCCTTTCTTCTTCACATCGGGGTCATTTAAAAAGTACAGATTGACTGACTGTTTCTTTGGTAAGTGGTCTTGGGGCTTCTTTGGATGTTCTGTCAGTGAGGGCACTTCTTACTGCTTCCCTTTACTCCTCCAATGTAGGCCTCAACCCTGCTCACCGCGACTCTGTCTGGCAATAGCAAAGCTTCCATCAGTTCTTCTATGGCCTCCTGGCGGCGCACAGTTCCATTGGCGGTGATCAAGTCTCTTGTCTTCCATACAGAGTAGATGTTGGCTGCCATCTTGCAGGCTTCAGTGAGAGCACATACCTCTGCTTCTTTTGCAGACAGGGATACGGGTAGTGACTGCTCTATCGGCACAGCGTCTTCTGCTACCACCACCATACCCGTGTGGAACCGTCTTCTTGATGCACATCTTGATCCATCCGCAAAGGGGTTAAGTCAGGGTCCAAAGATGTATCCGTCACTGTATCGAATGCAGAGTTTCCTGCCTCAGCTATGCCAGAGTCGACTACCTCTTCCACCAAGGTGTCAGAGGTGGGACACTCGCCCCTTGGAAGAGGGAGAAGTTTAGCAGGATTAAGGACCGCACACCGGGAGATGGTGACTTTGTCAGGGAGCAGTGATGTCATATGGGCATTGATCTTCAACTGGTGCTTTAGGTAGGTGTTTCAATCTGGCTAAGTAGTATTCAAAGGGCTGCTGTCTTCTTCCATGGCAAACAGGTAGAATGACTTCTGGGCTGGAGATGACGTGATGATACTCTTCAGGTGGCTGTGAATGCAGCACATCTGTATGTGGAGTGATCTTGTAGGCTGCTGGATTCATCTCCAGACGTCTTGCCAATTGAAGGAGGGTGTCTTGGTCCTTCACTCTAATCAGGAGTTACCAGCTGTAGTTGTTTGTATATGGGCTTTCAGAGACCTGATACAAAGGACTATACCCAGGATTGTAAGAAAGAACAATGGGTGTAACTTTGGGTCAGGAGAACACTGAAATTCTAAAAACTAAGATCCCCTAAAACCCTGGGGAAAAAGAAGAGCACAAGAGTGTTTGGAAACTAGCAAGCAGCACCCCCCTTTACTACATATACACAACTAGAAATAGCAGTGGAGCGTATCTACTCTACCTCTCCTGTGCTGACCCTGTAACTGGGGGCCCTGCACTCTCCCTCATCCTGACGGTAGACCTGATGGTGGTAAGGGCCGAGCCTCCAGCGTATCCCTATCTCCTGTCAGACCCTGCAAACTAAGACACAAAGGATTACTGGGTGCTGCCAACAAAAACCCTAATATATGCCAACTCCTGATGATCAACGTCCCCTTAGGACCACATGATCCTCCACCCTCTATATCAGGGAACTCTTGTGCAATATACCAGGCAGGATAACATACAAGTGAGAATATCTCAAAACTAGGCTAAGCAGCAACTGCCACAGGCAGAAAAATATTCACTGTCCACCAGGACTAATAGTGAGCAGTCTATATGGTCTAATAAATTGTATACTAGGTACAGCAAAAACAAATATGCAAAAGTGAAGGGAAAAGGTTTCCACAGGACTATCAGCAATGTCCTTTGTTAAGGTTCATTAGTGGGAACACAATGGGGCACAACTGTATATATGACCAAAAACGTAGTGTGTATTTCAGGTCCCCAAGTCTCTCCTTTGCAGCCTCTGCTGCATCAGCACTAAACAGAGCAGTGACTTTGGGTCCTAAGATGGCTGCTGAAAAAGGGAACTGGGTCTCGGCCAGACTAAAAATGGCGTCAAAAGAGGAACTATGTAGTGTCTGAGTTAAAGCGGCTGCTAAAGATAATTACCGATAAGAAACAACCACTAAAAGAGGAAGTAGGTGTTGGCCAAAAATGGCGTCTGAAGAGGCCTGGGAGGGACATCCCCACGTTGGGAAGGGGGGAGGGACGTGGGTTGTGCATCTACATTCAGGAGGTATTCAATCTGTCACTGGGAATATGGATTATATAGGGACCCCTGGGCTGACCCTGTAACTAGGGACCCTGTACTCGCCCTCATCTTGACAGTAGACCTGAAGGTGGTCATTAGGTGTCTAGACTGGGACAGCCCAACCCCCCTTTTCGAAATGCAAGTACACGCATGAGGTCCGCAAGGTGAGATTAAACAGATTTTCTCACCTGCCTGTGGAGTGCGCATCTCCCCTCTCGTGTAGTTGCCTTTCGAATCAAAGTGTCAGCATGGCCGTCCTTCATCTAGACTCTCCGTCTTAAGGTTCGTTTGGTGCCACTGTCAAGGCGGTCCATTAATTTACTGTTATGCAATCTAATTGTGCATCTACCTTAAATCTGTCTGCATCCAAATTAGAGTCATTTGGTAATAGCATGCATACTATTGTTCCATTCAGACCAGAGACATGACACGGATCTGCATAGAATAAAATGACTGTTTAATACGGAAGTGGAAAATACATTTAAAGGGAATTATTGGCTAGCAGCCGCAGCCAATAATTCGTAACACGTCTCCTATTGGATAAAGTAGAACAGCTTATTCTGTGATATACAATATACTGTAATGTGCTTTCTTCCTCATTTATATTAAGCAATGTCAGCATGATTCACTTGTCACATGAATGTCCAGACTGTCTGAGTCTTATGTCTGAATGCAGAACTAGGTGTGGTACACTTCAAACACCATCTTAAATCCTGGTTTTTGGATATCTTCATATAACTCTTATATACTCATAATAGTTCATAATCTTGTCCATACCAAGACGAATTCTCACAGTGTGCCCACTGCCCGCTGTCAGGATTCTCTGGTGCCGATGATCAGAGTGGGAGGTCATGAAACTGCAAGTATGTGATTTACATATATGTGGTCACGTGCTGAATAGACATGCATGGCCTCGCTCAAAATAAATTGAGTGAGGCGGAAAACGTCAAATCAGAATGTGGCCAGAAATATAAAAATCTCATACTTGCGCTCACATGACTGTCCATTCTTGCCACTGGCACCGGAGAATCACAAAAGTGTCCAGAGCATGCATTGTGAGAATTCAGAAGCTTGACGTCACCTAGAGTCATTGCAGAATTTCATCTCAAAATTAGACAAGCCCTTTACTTATACAATTAAGCAGTGTATCCATATTCTAAAGGCTGCTTTACACGGTACGACCGATTGTGCAATTTCACAATCGATCGTACCCGCCCCCGTCCTTTTTGCGTCACGGGCAAATCGCTGCCCATGTCGCACAAAGTCGGTAACCCCCGTCACACGTACTTACCTCTCGTGCGACCACGCTGTGGGCGGCGAACGTCCACTTCCTGGAGTGGGAGGGACGTTCAGCGTCACAGCGACGTCACACGGCCGCTGGCCAATGGAAGCGGAGGGGCGGAGATGAGCGGGACGTAAACATCCCGCCCACCTCCTTCCTTCACATAGCCGGCGGTGGCCGCGTGACGCAGGTGAGCTGCTGTTCATCGTTCCCGTGGTGTCACACGGAGCGGCGTGTGCTTCCACGGAAACAATGAACAACTAAATTAAACGATATTATGGAACCTAGCGACCAGTACACGACTCACGATTTGTGAGCGATACTGCGTCGCTAGGAGGTGTCACACAGGCCGGCATCGCCAGTGATGCCGGATGTGCGTCACAAAAACCGTGACCCCGACGATCTATCGCACGATAGATTGTCTGGTGTAAAGCAGCCTAAAGCCTGCTTTACACGTTGCAATTAGTTGTACAATCGCATTTGCGATGTGACACGCCCAGGTTGCATACGGGATCTTATGAGATTGCACGTAGGTCGTTCATTTGCTGTCACACGTGCGTTAGTAGTCTATGTTAAATTGATCAATTTTGTGTGCGATCCTTTAGATCATGTGTTCTGTGACGTATGCATTGGGCACCCTTTTTTTTTATTTATTGACTTGCCAAGCGTGTGTAATGTGTAGGGATGCGTTTTTACTATGTCATCTGCCATTCAGCTCTGCTACATGGCCGCTAACAGCAGACACAGACAGCCATGTAGCAGAGCTGAATGGCAGATGACAGCAGACACAGAAAGAGCCGCACTGTCAGAATGAACTCGGGGGAACCTCACCCGACTTCATTGTCATGCTGCGGCTCTGTCTGTGTCGCGTCCTGATTAGCGGTCACCAGTGAAGACTCACCGGTGACCGCTAAACTCCTGAGTTCAGCAGCCCTCTCTCATATACTCACCGATCCCCGATCCCCGGCGCTGCACGGCATTCACACTGCTCCGGCGGCTTTTACTGTTTTGAAAAAGCCGGCCGCCCATTAAACAATCTCGTATTCCCTGCTTTCCCCGCCCACCGGCGCCTATGATTGGTTACAGTGAGACACGCCCCCACGCTGAGTGACAGGTGTCACACTGCACCCAATCACAGCAGCCGGTGGGCGTGTCTATACTGTGTAGTGAAATAAATAATTAAAAAAAACGGCGTGCGGTCCCCCCCAATTTTAAAACCAGCCAATTAAAGCCATACGGCTGAAGGCTGGTATTCTCAGGATGGGGAGCTCCACGTTATGGGGAGCCCCCCAGCCTAACAATATCAACCAACAGCCGCCCAGAATTGCCGCATACATTAGATGCGACAGTTCTGGAACTGTACCCGGCTCTTCCCGATTTGCCCTCGTACGTTGGCAAATCGGGGTAATAAGGAATTATTGGCAGCCCATAGCTGCCAATAAGTCCTAGATTAATCATGTCAGGCGTCTATGAGACACCTTCCTTGATTAATCTGTAAATTACAGTAAATAAACACACACACCCGAAAAAATCCTTTATTAGAAATAAAAAACACAAACATATACCCTGGTTAACCACTTTAATCAGCCCAAAAAAGCCCTCCATGTCCGGCGTAATCCAGGATGCTCCAGCGTCGCTTCCAGCGCAGCTGCATGGAGGTGACCGGAGCAGCAGAAGACACATCCGCTCCTGTCACCTCCACGCAGCTAATGAAGACAGCCGCGCGATCGGCTGAGCTGTCACTGAGGTTACCCGCTGTCACTGGATCCAGCGGTGGATGCAGCGGTGGCCGCGGGTAACCTCAGTGACTGCTCAGCTGATCGCGCTACTCACCGCCGCTCCTCTCACCTCCACGCAGCAACTGAGGTGAGTAGCGCGATCAGCTGAGCAGTCACTGAGGTTACCCGCGGCCACCGCTGGATCCAGTGACAGCGGGTAACCTCAGTGACAGCTCAGCTGATCGCGCTATTGCCTTCATTAGCTGCGTGGAGGTGACAGGAGCGGCGGTGTATTCTGCAGCTCCGGTCACCTCCATGCAGCTGCGCTGGAAGCGACGCTGGAGCATCCTGGATTACGCCGGACATGGAGGGCTTTTTTGGGCTGATTAAAGTGGTTAACCAGGGTATATGTTTGTGTTTTTTATTTCTAATAAAGGATTTTTTGGGGTGTGTGTGTTTATTTACTGTAATTTACAGATTAATCATAGAAGGTGTCTCATAGACGCCTGACATGATTAATCTAGGACTTATTGGCAGCTATGGGCTGCCAATAACTCCTTATTACCCCGATTTGCCAACGCACCAGGGCAAATCGGGAAGAATCGGGTACAGTCCCAGAACTGTCGCATCTAATGTATGCGGCAATTCTGGGCGGCTGCTGGCTGATATTGTTAGGCTGGGGGGCTCCCCATAACGTGGAGCTCCCCATCCTGAGAATACCAGCCTTCAGCCGTATGGCTTTATCTGGCTGGTTTTAAAATTGGGGGGGACCGCACGCCGTTTTATTTAATTATTTAATTATTTATTTCACTACACAGTATAGACACGCCCACCGGCTGCTGTGATTGGGTGCAGTGTAACACCTGTGACTCAGCGTGGGGGCGTGTCTCACTGTAACCAATCATAGGCGCCGGTGGGCGGGGATAGCAGGGAATACGAGATTGTTTAATGGGCGGCCGGCTTTTTCAAAACAGTAAAAGCCGCCGGAGCAGTGTGAATGCCGTGCAGCGCCGGGGATCGGGGAGTATATGAGAGAGGGGGATAGACTGACATGGACAGAGAGTGAGGGACAGAGATAGTGACCGACTGACAGAGATTAGTGAATGACAGACATTGTGAGGCGCTTCAGAACGCAGCTTTTCAGCTGCGCTCTGAAGCGGACCTTTTTTAAGCTGCGGTGCAGAGCGCACACCTGCGCACATAGCATCAGACACCAAAATCGTATGAGGGATGTCACACATTACAATTGACTAGGTTCGTGCAACAAAACGCTCAATTCTAGACAAAGATACGATGTGTTTGCGATCAACGGTTTTGCGTTCAATCCTGATCGCACGTAGATGTCACACGCAGATACCTCACAAACGATGCCGGATGTGCGTCACTTACAACTTGACCCCAACAACGGATTGTGAGATATATTGAAGCGTGTAAAGCGGGCTTTAAGTTAAGGGGTTGTCCAATCTTACAATTTATGAATTGTTACTTGTGTACAGGATCAGAGCTAATAACAGCACCAGAAACAGCAGAGGTACAGAAATATATAATTGTAACACCCAACGGTACAGAAACAGCATCCCAACCACCAGCAGTTAAGAAATTCATCATCAGAACCACCAGCAGCACAGAAATACATCCATAGAACCCCATCAGTTCATAAATACAGCATCAAAACCCTCATCAGTACAGAAATACATAATCAGAACCACAAGCAGTACATGGTACATCAATTGTATTGTCAGGTCAGATCCATACACATTTGTATTGCATGAACTGACAGCTTCCAGTACATCCAGGGCTGGCTCCAGGTTTTTGTGGGCCCCGGACAAAAGAGTCTCAGTCGGCCCCATACACACATAGAAACGCACATATACATATTTAAAAATAAATTCACAAGAATACATCTAAATAGAAAAATCTATACACAGTCATATACACTGACATACATAGATACACATCATACATGCACACACAGACACATTAGAAATATTAATAAGGGGAAGCCGGCAGTAGCCTCACTCACCTCCCCAGCTTGTCTCCCATCCATCTCCTCCTGGGCATGTGGTTGTGCCACGCTTATTGGTGGCCATGGCTAACAGACATGGCCGCACACAGAGCACACTGACTCTGCTATATACATCACAGGAGAGACTGGAGACATACAGCAATGGAGGCACGTACAACACCAGAGGGGGGCATACAGCTCTGAACTGGCAAACATCACTGGGGTGGGGGGACATATAGCTGTTGGGGTGTACAGCAATGGCGTGGGGGAGATACAGCTCTGGGGGGTATACAACTGTGGGGTGGTATATCGCACTGGGGTGGGGGGACATACAGCTCTGGGGGTATAGCGCACTGGAGTGGAGAGTAAGACACTTCTGGGTGGTATACAGTACTTGAGTCGGTGGACAGACAGTTCTGGGGGTATACAGCACTGGTGTCAGGGAACAGACAGTTCTGGGAGCATACAGCACTTCGGTGGGGGGACAGACAGTTCAGGCGGTATACAGCACTTGGGTGGGGGGACAGACAGTTCTCGCGATATACAGCACTGGGGTAGAGACAGACAGTTCTGGGGGTATACAGCTCTGGGGTGGGGGGGACAGACAGTTCTGGGGGTATACAGCACTGGGGTGGGGGGACAGATAGTACTGGGGGTATACAGCACTGGGGAGGGGGGACAGACAGTACTGGGGCTATACAGCACTTGGGTGGGGGTATACAACACTGAGGTGGTGGGGACAAACAGTTATGGGGTATACAGCTCTGGGGTGGTGGGGACAAACAGTTATGGGGGTATACAGCTCTGGGGTGGTTGGGACAAACAGTTCTGGGGTATACAGCTCTGGGGTGGTGGGGACAAACAGCTCTGAGGGTATACAGCTCTGGGGTGGTGAGGACAAACAGTTTTTGGAGTATACAGCTCTGGGGTACGTGGGACAGATAGTACTAGCGGTATACAGCACTGGGGTGCGTGGGACAGATAGTACTGGGGGTATATAGCACTGGGGTGCATGGGACAGATAGTACTGAGAGTATACAGCACTGGGGTGCGTGGGACAAATAGTACTGTGAGTATACAGCTCTGGGATGCGTGGGACAAATAGTACTGGGGGTATACAGCACTGGGGTGGGGGGACAGACAGTTTTGGGGGTATACAACACTAGGGTGGGGGGACAGATAGTTCTGGCGGTATACAGCACTGGGGTGGAGGGGACAGACAGTACTGGGGGTATACAGCACTGGGGTTGAGGGGACAGACAGTACTGGGAGTATACAGCACTAGGGTGAGGGTATACAGCACTGGGGTGGTAGGGACAAACAGTTCTGGGGGTATACAGCTCTGGGGTGGTGAGGACAAACAGTTCTGGGAGTATACAGCTCTGGGGTATGTGGGACAGATAGTACTGGCGGTATACAGCTCTGGGGTGCGTGGGACAGATAGTACTGGAGGTATACAGCACTGGGGTGCATGGGACAGATAGTATTGGGGGTATACAGTTCTGGGGTGTGTGGGACAGATAGTATTGGGGTATACAGCACTGGAGTGCGTGGGACAGATAGTACTGGGGGTATACAGCACTGAGGTACGTGGGACAGATAGTACTGGGGGTATACAGCACTGAGATACGTGGGACAGATAGTACTGGGGGTATACAGCTCTGGGGTGCATGGGGCAAGTATTACTGGGGGTATACAGCTCTAGGGTGCATGGGACAGATAGTATTGGGGGTATACAGCACTGGAGTGCGTGGGACAGATAGTACTGGGGGTATACAGCACTGGGGTGCATGGGACAGATAGTACTGGGGGTATACAGCTCTGGGGTGCGTGGGGAAAATAGTACTGGGGGTATACAGCTCTGGGGTGCATGGGGCAAATAGTACTGGGGGTATACAGCTCTGGGGTGTGTGGGACAAAAAGTACTGGGGGTATACAGCTCTGGGGTGCGTGGGACAGATAGTACTGGGGGTATACAGCACTGGGGTGCTTGGGACAGATAGTATTGGGGGTATACAGCTCTGGGGTGTGTGGGACAGATAGTATTGGGGGTATACAGCACTGGAGTGCGTGGGACAGATAGTACTGGGGGTATACAGCACTGAGATACGTGGGACAGATAGTACTGGGGGTATACAGCTCTGGGGTGCGTGGAACAGATAGTACTGGGGGTATACAACACTGGGGAGCATGGGACAGATAGTACTGGGGGTATACAGCACTGGGGTGCGTGGGACAGATAGTATTGGGGGTATACAGCACTGGGGTGCATGGGACAGATAGTACTGGGGGTATACAGCACTGAGGTACGTGGGACAGATAGTACTGGGGGTATACAGCTCTGGGGTGCGTGTGGCAAATAGTACTGGGGGTATACAGATCTGGGGTGTGTGGGGCAAATAGCACTGGGGGTATACAGCTCTGGGGTGCGTGGGGCAAATAGTACTGGGGGTATACAGCTCTGGGGTGCGTGCGGCAAATAGTACTGGGGGTATACAGCTCTGGGGTGGGTGGGGGAAATAGCACTCGCGGTATACAGCTCTGGGGTGCGTGGGGCAAATAGTACTGGGGGTATACAGCTCTGGGGTGCGTGGAGCAAATAGTACTGGGGGTATACAGCTCTGGGGTGGGGGGGGGGCAAATTGCACTGGGGGTATACAGCTCAGGGGTGCATGGGGCAAATAGTTCTGGGGGTATACACCACTGGGGTGCGTGGGACAGATAGTACTGGGAGTATACAGCACTGGGGTGGGAAGGATGACATACAGCTTGGCGTTATGTAGATGCTTCGGCTCCTCTGTGGGTGGAGCCTAGAATGTATGGGCTCCTTCCATGTTAGTGGGCGCGACCAGCTTCATTACAAATTAAGCCATACTTGGAAGGAGCCCGTACATTCTAGCATCTACCTTCATCTGTTGGACGGGGAGCACAGTGCACAATGCGTGTTAGCTACGCCCACAGACAAACTTAGACTCTGCACGCAGCAGTGAAAGCTCCGTGCAAGTGAGGAGTTAACAGCCAGCAAACCAGGAAAGTGCGGGCTGCCGGCAGGAGCTCTGCGGTCCCCGGAACTCGGCCCGGGGGCCGCAGCATACATCACCACCCTTGCTGACAGCCAAGCACTGACGCTGGCCCTGGTCACCGGGGAGCCTCAATGCTGCATCAGTCGGCATCACAGCGCCCCCCCCTGACACTGCGCCCGGGGCAGATGCCCCTCCAACCCCCCCTAGATACGCCTCTGCCGCACCACACCCACCAGACACACCAGTGGACAGCCTGAAGGGACTAGGGTTGGCCATTTGGGGGGTTGGTTGAAGGGGAGGTCAGGAGTGTCAAGAGACAGTCAGTGTAGTGTTGGAGGTGAAAGTGAGAGGAGGTCAGGAGCTGGGCTCCTTGGTTACTAGGTGGTAGACGTTGGTCTGGGTCTGGTAGGAGCTGGACCCCGGTCGCAGGGGATCGTGACAATGGTCACCGACTGTCGAGGAGGACAGCTGGCGGCCTTGTGCCATCACCGGGCAGGGGCCAGGGCACGACGGGGTACGTGGACCCTAGGTCGGGAAGTAGCTTCAGGCGTCCTGGTAATTCACCCGACGAGGACAGAGCCTTCAAGATCCATTCTCCACCTGCTCCAAAATTGGGGTACTAGCACAACAAGGGGGATAGGACTTTCCCACTGCATAGTCCAGAAAATCCCAGAAAATCCCAAGTGTGAACCCTGAGAGCAAGCTCACTCCATTAGACAATACGGGTGAGTGGGACCCACTTAGTTTTACGCTAAAAGGGACCAACTACAGAAGATAGGTGCCAAGGTCAAGGTCACAGGCTAACAAGCAACACCAACACCAGTGGCATCAAGAACTTTGGTTTACCACGGTTGTTAGCGTCAGCGTTATTGGACTGAGTGAGTACGCAATTAACCCTTACCGGCCCGACGGCACCTCCCCGACACCATCACCCAGTCTCGGGGCATCCCCCCTACCCGTGGAGTGGTTAAACACCTGGCTGCCCACACCATCGCCACCGGGTACTCCCAGCCGCAGCGGTGGTACTTCACCCTTACCACATACCATGGGTGGCGTCATGAACTGTCCATACCATCCCCTGTACATAGCCCTCTTTAATTTGAGTGGCCGCATGACCCCCGGGTCCGGACGCCCTTTGAGCCACCGTGGATCCGGATCCAAGCAGCTCGACTGCTGACGCGGGGGCGGCACACCTGGCAATGGTCCCCTTTCCCTCTGCTGCTTGAGCCTGGCACTGCAGCCCACACCCCTCTGCTACTGCGACATACCACTGGTCCAGGGCTGTATCTACAGAGTAGCTGCTGGCCAGAAGAGTGTTCTTGAAGCTAGAGTGGCTGAATCAACAATCATCAAAAATGAAAAACTGTCTTTTGTTAGGACCGGTCTCGCAACCTACCAATTAATGGAGGGGGTGATTGCTTAGTATTAAAATTGCACAGGCCAGCACTCTATCATTGCACTCCACCGGGACAGACACCCTACCCAGCACAGCACTCTATCATTGCACTCTACCGGGACAGACACCCTAGCCATAACTCAGAGGCGTATCTAAGGGGGGGAGCTGGCTGGGCATCTGCCCCGGGAGTGGCTGTCAGGGGAGCGCTGACAGGCTGCCTGATGCAGCGGCTCTGAGAGCCTTCCCCGCGGCTGTGTTTTCCGCCCTCTGTAGTGGGAGCTGCTATTCTCTGAGTCCGAGTCAGATCGTGTGAGTTCTGTAGTTCAGATCCCACAGCCTCCGGAGAGGCAGACTGGAGGAAGGACCTGCCGAGGTCCCGTCACCAAGGTAACCAGTAACCTCCGGATCCATGGGTCCCCTGGACATGGGGCCTCTGAGAGACTGCCGGGTAAGGAACTTTTTACCCGGCCCGCAAGGGCAATACCCGGGCCTTGACCTGTTCCTGGACTGGGGAAAAGGGGTGCTGACCTAGTTCTTAGAGGCAGCATCAAGGCTAGGTTTGCTTGGGTGGGCAACTGGAAGGACCCGGTCCCGTTCCCATTAATAAAACTGTTTTATTATGCAACGTTTAAAAATGTGCCTCCCGCAAGGGATGATTTCAAAACATGCTTGAATTGTAAAAAGTTTAGTATACTTGTATTTCTGTTTTCCCGTTTTATCTTTACAGCAAACAAAAATAAACCGGTGGTGGTCGGGCAGCCCGCGGACGGTCTGCATTAAACCAAGGGGGAATGTGACGCCCTGGACTAGCCAGGTAGTCACAGGTAGACCCCCTGCACAAACACCAGCCCCTAAAAAGGTGTAACCAGCCAACCTAAAAACCCTGAGTCACCCCTCTCAGGTCTTGACGTTCACACCCGGGGGCGTAGTCAGGCGGTTGGCCATGCCCTCCGAGGAGTTCGGATAGCCTGAGGCGGGAAAAACACAAACAGATTAGTTTTGGAGGTGAAAGAGAGAAGATCAGTTTTGGAGGTGAAGGAGAGTACTAGCAGTGTGTCAACGTCTGTCAGGGATCTGGGTAGGAGCCCAGATACCCTGTGACCAGGAGGCAGACGGTAGTTGCCGCCTGCAGGAGCCGGGAAGATGGCTGGTGGAACTGTAAGGGACTGGGACAGGGTAGAGGCCCGCCGGTACCGAACCGGGGAACCAACTGGAAAACGGAGCACCAGGAAGGGTACTCAGACCCAGAACGAGGTCCAAAAGCCACTGAAATTATATGAAAAAGGGAGTGTTGCATAACAAACTATATATAACCCTTAAAATTATGTACTTTATTAATACTCATTAAAATCCACAACCCTTGTGCAAAATATTTCAAAGGGAAAAATAAAGGGAGGAAGGTAAGATGCTCACCCTTTACAGTAGCCCTCCCTCCTGTCCACTACCTACCGCGGGGGTCGGCACCCTGATACCTGCGAAAATGGCGCCCCCACTCGGCGGTGGCTGTCCCTGTAAAGACCCTCAATGAACCCTCAACAAGATGATGAAAAATAGATAGGGTTAAGAGTTATACACAGGGTACAATCATTCACAGTGGACAGGTAAAATAGAACAGCTGCACATGAACCTCAGGTTTGGACCAACCTCAAATATCACTGGTGATTCTAGGGGTAATGATACAGACCGATAGACAAATCCAATGTACTGGATATATGGTACCACTGGTGATTCTAGGGGTAAAAATACAGACCAAAAGATAAATCCAATACAATGGATATATGGTCCTATATAGCCCCAAACACCCTTGAATACCAAGAACAAATGCATACACTTGATATCCAAAACCACTCCTTGGTACGCCTGTTAAGTGAAAGACAGAAAATGGTGCATAGTGCAAAAAAATGTGCAGAATTATGAGCAAAAACCTGGCCTCAGATGCCAACCGTAATAAACAGCCAGTCTGCCCATATATAGAATGAATGTCAAAGCATACCAAGTGTGATATCATAAATCAACCAGTTTTAGTCATTCAAGTAAGTCAAAAATCAAACACTTATCGTGTGGGGAGGGTTCATGTGTCCCAGAATAGCCCCAGTCTCGCCTCAACGCGTTTCTCCAGACATGGATCATCAGGAGGCTTGATGTAAGGCTTGCCAATTGGTTTCAGGACAGCATGATGTCAGGATAAGGGGGGAGATCCGATGCACTTAGATCTCCTCTTAAACCATGCCGGCAATGAGCCACCCCCACCTCCAGCCAATCAGCCCACCCCCCCCCGCCCACACACAGACACACCCCTATCCACGATAAGCCATACCCTCAAAAATATTGCTCATCAGATCTTGTGATCTTTTCTATAATATGTACAGGTACAGGAGAAATGTCCGCATTATTAGGTTACCTCATGTACCCCGTTCACATAGTCCGTGCTCCTGGATCATGTGTGATAGTTATGTGTCTCCAGGGACGCCCCTCTGATGCGCTCCACGGTGTAACGCAGCTTGCGTTCCACGATCGGTTCACAGGGCGGAACCGGAAGTGACGTCACGGAGCGACACCCGGAAGTGACGTCACGGAACGATAACCGGAAGTGACGTCACACGGGTGCCCGAGGCCGATTGGATGGACGGGGATCAGCGTAAAGGATGCCCTGTGATGGAGGACATCCCTCAGCCACTCCCTCACAGTGACATCACCGGTAAATTATCGGAGAGAGGGGGGGGCCGGAGTATGGATATATTAACCCCCGAAATCAACGAGCATCCACATCACCTTAATACCCACGTCATACATGACACTACACAAATTTCGGGGTCGCCCTGCATGATCTATAAAAGTTCTCTCATAGATGCACACTTGGGTTATGATGATGACAGCCCAAGTTTCTCGTTAATGGCCATACAGTATATAAATAAGACCATTAACCACCAACATGCTGATTGGCTAAACCGGGAGAGTAACAATAAGAGGGAAAAAGGGGGAGAGGAGCAGGCAAAAACAGGGGGGAGGGAAGGGGAAGATGGGGTGCGCACATGAGGCGGGAGGGAAGGTGGGGGGCTGAGAGGCAAAAGGATGCAGAGCCCATCCCAGCATCAATCTGTATCTTACCACATACATAACGGTGTATGTTATATCGAAATTACCTCCCTATAGCGGGATTCCAGCCAGCAAACCCCAGGGAACCATAGAACCAACCCCAGGGATCAGAGAAAACAGGCATATGATATCTGCTCGTTTAAACCCCCAGGTTGTACAGACTCCATTCTAAAGATCCACTCACATTCTTTTCTTAATAGGGTCTTATCATAATCACCACCTCTGGGATTCTTCTTCACCACCTCCAGTACCTGAAATCTTACTTCATGAATGTTACCCCTATGATGAGAGTTCATATGCCTCCCTAGGGAGGTGTCCCGTTGATTACGTACATCACCGAGATGTTCTCCAACCCTCCTTCGCAGCTCTCTCCTCGTCTTACCCACATAGTCCATGGGGCATGTACAGGTGGCCACATACACCACTCCCATCGTTTTGCAGTTGGCAAAGGACCTTAGGAAGAATTCCTTCCCGTTCTTTGAGCTCCTGGTGGACTTAGCAGGTCTCATTACATTGCAGTAGGAACAGTCACCACACCTAAAGAAACCACAGATGCCTCTATCTAGCCATGTACCGGGGGGTTTTGGTCTGGTGTAACAACTATGGACCAGTCTGTCCCGGAGGGACCTCCCTTTCCTGTACGTGATGCTCGGTTTCTGTGAGATCATATATTTCAGGTCAGGATCCAGAGTAAGGATGTCCCAATGTTTGTAAAGCACTCTACGGACCCGCTCGCTCTGGCAGTCAAAAGTCCCAATCAATCTAGTGATGTCCTCCTCCTCTTTCATTTTCCTACCACAGCCATGCAAGAGTGCCGTCCTATCCTGTTTTTCTGCATGGTCCCTAGCTTGATGCAATACTCCAGGAGGGTAACCTCTGTCTACAAAACGTCTGGTCATATCCTTCGCCTGAGACTGGTATGCCTCCACCGTTGAGCAATTTCGTCTCAGCCGAAGATATTGACCTTTGGGAATACCATTCCTTAGAGGGAGTGGGTGATGACTGTCCCACCTCAAGATATTATTGGTTGACGTGGGTTTGCGGTATGTACTGGTGGAGAGGGCGCCATCTGGTTCTTTTTTAATAATCACATCCAAAAAGGGCAGTACTTTAGTATCCACCTCACTCGTGAAATGAAGATTAAGTTCATTCACATTAAGCAGCTCTACAAACCTCACAAATGATTCATTGGACCCTGACCACAAGACAAACACGTCGTCAATATATCTTGACCACAACAATATGTGTGGCTGCCACCAGTGGTCCCCATCCATAAAGACGATGGTTTCTTCCCACCAGCCCAGGAAGAGGTTAGCATACGAAGGAGCACAAGGGCTCCCCATAGCTGTCCCCCTGAGCTGGTGGAAGTACTTACCGTCGAATTTAAAGAGGTTGTGATGTAATAAGAAATCCAGCAATTCCAATAGGAATCGATTATGATCCCGATATTCCCTAGTTCTTGTATTCAGGTAATATTCGGTTGCCTTTAGTCCAAATGTGTGAGGTATGTTGCTATAAAGAGGCTCAACATCAATTGAGGCCAGAAGGACGTCCTCTCCAACCGTAATGCCGTCCAACTTCCCCAATAAATCGGCTGTATCCCGTGTGTACGATGGAAGTGAGGTGACAAAGGGACGCAAAACCTCATCGATATACACGCCACTATTCTGGGTAAATGAGTTCACACCCGATACAATGGGACGGCCCTTCAACACCTCCAACCCTTTGTGAACCTTGGGCAAGGTATAAAAGGTCGGCATGACTGGGCAAACGGGTTTCTCTCTCTGTCGTTATTGAGAAAAAAAATTCTCCATTTCAATTTTCTTCCAAAGAGCTGTATATCCTTAATAGTAATATTTCTGAATTGAAATGAGGTTTATTGTAGAAAATGTGCAATCTGCATTTAAACTAAATTTGGCAGGTGCATAAGTATGGGCACCCTTATCAATTTCTTGTTTTGAACACTCCTAACTACTTTTTACTGACTTACTGAACCACTAAATTGGTTTTGTAACCTCATTGAGCTTTGAACTTCATAGGCAGGTGTATCCAATCATGAGAAAAGGTATTTAAGGTGGCCACTTGCAAGTTGTTCTCCTATTTGAATCTCCTATGAAGAGTGGCATCATGGGCTCCTCAAAACAACTATCAAATGATCTGAAAACAAAGATTATTCAACATAGTTGTTCAGGGGAAGGATACAAAAAGTTGTCTCAGAGATTTAAACTGTCAGTTTCCACTGTGAGGAACATAGTAAGGAAATGGAAGAACACAGGTACAGTTCTTGTTAAGCCCAGAAGTGGCAGGCCAAGAAAAATATCAGAAAGGCAGAGAAGAAGAATGGTGAGAACAGTCAAGGACAATCCACAGACCACCTCCAAAGACCTGCAGCATCATCTTGCTGCAGATGGTGTCAATGTGCATCGCTCAACAATACAGCTCACTTTGCACAAGGAGAAGCTGTATGGGAGAGTGATGCGAAAGAAGCCGTTTCTGCAAGCACGCCACAAACAGAGTCGCCTTAGGTATGCAAAAGCACATTTAAACAAGCCAGTTACATTTAGGAAGAAGATCCTGTAGACTGATGAAACAAAGATAGAGTTGTTTGGTCATACAAAAAGGCGTTATGCATGGAGGCAAAAAACCACGGCATTACAAGAAAAGGACTTGCTACCCACAGTAAAATTTTAGTGGAGGTTCCATCATGCTTTGGGGCTGTGTGGCCAATGCCGGCTTCGGGAATCTTGTTAAAGTTGATGGTCGCATGGATTCAACTCAGTATCAGCAGATTCTTGACAATAATGTGCAAGAATCAGTGACGAAGTTGAAGTTACGCAGGGGATGGATTTCAGCAAGAAAATGATCCAAAACACCGCTCCCAATCTACTCAGGCATTCATGCAGAGGAACAATTACAATGTTCTGGAATGGCCATCCCAGTCCCCAGACCTGAATATCATTGAACATCTGTGGGATGATTTGAAGCGTGCTGTCCATGCTCGGCGACCATCAAAGTTAACTGAACTGGAATTGTTTTGTAAACAGGAATGGTCAAAAATACCTTCATCCAGGATGCAGGAACTCATTAAAAGCTACAGAAAGCGACTAGAGGCTGTGATTTTTGCAAAAGGAGGATCTACAAAATATTAATGTTACTTTTATGTTGAGGTGACCATACTTCTGCACCTGTCAAATTTAGTTTAAATGCAGATTGCACATTTTCTGTTAGTACAATAAACCTCATTTCAATCCAGAAATATTACTCAGTCCATCAGTTATTAGATATATGAAACTGAAATAGCTGTTGCAAAACCCCAAATTGTTATAAAGAAAAAAGGTTAACATTAATAGGGGTGCCCAAACTTTTTCATATGACTATACATCATCATTGTTACGGTTGCTGCGAGCACTGGAGACTAAGTCCAGATTTCTTACTACTGCACATGTGCGAGCGCTGGAGACTAAGTCCAGATTTCTTGCTACTGCACATGTGCGAGCACTGGAGACTAAGTCCAGATTTCTTGCTACTGCACATGTGCGAGCGCCGGAGACTAAGTCCTATCTTGGAGCCATTGCACATGTGCGGGTGACATCATCGCTGACACGAGGTCACATGTCTCTGACACCTTCTATGCCGATTGGTCGCTGGTCATGTGCTTGTGATGCCTTGCTCGGTGATAGGCCAGCATGACGTCACTCCTGTCGTTCTGGCAGCGGATTGGCTCTGGTGTCCTCCATCTTGGATGAGGCACAGAGTCTATATAAGACCCTGACACACGCCGCATGGCGCTCAGTCCTCTTGGTTCATGCATAAGAGTAGACGCTCTGTGCGCGTTCCTCTAGGCATTCCTCTGTCTATGCTAGGTGAGCGCTACCGGCAGGGTAGCGTTCTTATACCTTAAAGCTTCGGCTGCTGTCCGTATCCTTACCTCTTAGGGGAGCGGACATAGGCAGGTGCCTGAGGCACATGGTCTGGCTGGGCCTTGTGGTTCGACTCGTAGGTGGACGTTGCCGCTAGGGTAACGTTCCTTATACTGCGTCTGGCAGTTGTTCGTATCCTCGCACACTAGGGGAGCGAACAGAGGTAGGAGCTTTGTGCGGCTTACGCTGCTGTTCGTCTCTTTTGCACCACTAGAAGAGCGGACCTAGGCAGGTGCCATATCTAGTGGTTCGTGTCCTCGCACACTAGTGGAGCGAACGCAGGTAGGAGCTTTGTGCGGCTTACGCTGCTGTTCGTCTCTTTTGCACCACTAGAAGAGCGGACCTAGGTAGGTGCCATTTCGCACACATTGCCTTTGTCTCTGTGATTATTAACAGAGATCATTCCACACACCCTCCAAGTAAGGGAGGAATTGCTTTACTTACTTATTATATCCTTCTGTGAGTTAACAGAGGTATTGCACTCTGCCATAGTCTGCAGCAGAGTCTTTGCACGGTGGACCCTGACTGTCTGATACTCCTTTAGGTTATCAGACAGCCCCCCGTAACAATCATCATCATCACTCTAGCCACGACCGAGCTCCTGTGCTGTTAGTTCATTTTCCAGTAGTAAAGATGGCATATAAACATAGGGCACTTAGTAAACACTGTTTTTGATCAAAAAAAGCATAAAGCTATCCCACCAACGCCAAGGTGTACCCAGTTGGGATAGTACCTACACTCTCTAATATTAAAACCTTACCATGGGTCTAAAATAGGCCTCAATGTGGCTAAGGGCTGAGAGCGACCGGGTCCCAACAGGACACACACAGTCAGGGGGATTCACAGAATGAAATGTCCAGCTCGCTGAAAAGGGGGCCACTCCCTGTTTGTACTGAATACAAAAAAACTACATAAAAACAAAAAAGTGAGCCGGAGTATGAGATGGTATACATGGTACTTGTGAGACCATGTTCACACTGGCCATGAGACAAAGAGAAACCAAGGAAAAAATTGTGAAAAAATACCCTGCTGTAACTAAATAAAAGCATAGTGCATATAAACATAGGGTACTTAGTAAACACTGTTTTTGATCAAAAAAGCATAAAGCTATCCCACCAACTCCAAGGTGTACCCAGTTGGGATAGTACCTACACTCTCTAATATTAAAACCTTACCATGGGTCTAAAATAGGCCTCAATGTGGCTAAGGGCTGTGTGTCCTGTTGGGACCCGGTCGCTCTCAGCCCTTAGCCACATTGAGGCCTATTTTAGACCCATGGTAAGGTTTTAATATTAGAGAGTGTAGGTACTATCCCAACTGGGTACACCTTGGCGTTGGTGGGATAGCTTTATGCTTTTTTTGATCAAAAACAGTGTTTACTAAGTACCCTATGTTTATATGCACTATGCTTTTATTTAGTTACAGCAGGGTATTTTTTCACAATTTTTTCCTTGGTTTCTCTTTCCTCCCTTCCTGTACGCTTCAGGGCAACGAAACCGGGCCAGGCCAACCAGTGACAACGCAGAGGATCTGCACCCCCGGCCCGGCAACGAGTAGGTTAAAACACCTGCTCCTTGGGGCGCTACACTGACACCCAGAGCCCTTATTACTGGTATAATGACAGTCAACAGTCAGCTTCAACAGAAATCACACCAAGACAGTATGCTAAGAAACAGGGGTTGCCACAATAGCTCTAATCAAATATGCTCTTCTGTGTGTGAATACTCTCAAAATTCACCATCTGGAGACCTGCTCTTCACAGATTTTTGCAAGATCTGGTGCTAATCCAATAAGCTGGCCAACAGCCACACATCACTGGACTGCAAGCCACATGTGGCTCCCATGCCATAGTTTGGGATCCCTGCCGTAGGCCCCCATCACATGTTAGTGATTCCAGTAAGTATGTCATTTTTCTACGTACCGGAATCACAGACATACGCAGACCTATTAAAATCAATAGGTCTGGGCACACATCAGTGATTTCTCATGGAACATGTGTCCGTGCGGCACACTGATGTCACATGGACAAATCAGTGATGTGATTCGTGTGACACGTATCATAGAAAACACGTGACTGAAATAAAATGATTTTCTATACTCACCTTCTCCAGCACTGCTGCCTTCGATGCTACTGCACTTGGTTCCAGGTCGGCTAATTTTGCTGACATCCGCACCACGGACAGCAGTGGCGTGGACAGGTGAGTATAAAATTCCTGCTCTCTGTGTGTTATCACAGAAAGCACACGGAGAACACACATGGGCCAAAATCACGACAGACGGAGGGCCATATGCACCTTTAACACATCAGTGAAAAGCGTGTGTGTTTTTCACTGACGTGTGAAAAACGCCTTACATAATATATCAAATTATCAACATTACATATCAAAAGAACACATCATAGTACATTACATTACAATACAGTTTACATGACACAATATTAGACACAATAATGCGATTGGCATCTTCAGGGGCAGGAACACGAAAGTGATAGTCCACCAGGCTTACAGCTCCATGGGAGAAAACTATGCAGAACATAAGAACAAATTTGCGACACTTATCTTTTGTTCTGCAAGAGAACTAATTTGCAGGTTTTAAATTTCTAAACTAATCCAAAGAACAGGGGATAAATGGGCAGCACGGTGGCTCAGGGGTTAGCACTACAGTTCTGCAGCTCCGGGGTCAAATCCAACCAAGGACAACATCTGGATGGAGTTTGTATGTTCTCCCCGCCCGTATTTGCATGAGTTTCCTCCGGGTTCTCCGGTTTCCTTCCACAGTCCAAAGACCATACTGAGAGGGAATTTAGATTGTGAGCCCCAGTGGGGATAGTGATATCAATGTATGTAAAGCGCTACTGCATTAATGGTGCTATATAAGTGAATGAATATTAATAATATTATTATTATTGTTATTAATATTAATAAATGCCCGATAGGTGCAAATCCCATCTCTAGGACACTTGTTCATGAAGTCCCAGCCACTGCACATACAGAACAATTTTCTTTCTTAAAGGGAACCAATCACCAGGATTTTCCTATATAACCTAAAGCCAGTGCTGTACTGGCACTATCAGGCTGATTCTATACATACCTGTAGTGGTCAGCTCGGATGTATAGTTTTTGAAACCCAAGAAAGTGAAGTTTATAAAATCGGCATCTTCTTGAGTGACAGCAGCTGAGTATGAGATAATATCTGGGGGTATTCAGAGTTATCCACTCCCACTCTTAGAATTAGCATATGTATAATACAAATGATTCACTTTTTCCCTTGCAGTACCTGTGTAAGGTCATAACCATGTGACCAGAAGGGGCGGGGCCTCAGCCATCAAAGCGGATACCACAAAGCAACATTTTTCTGTTGGCTGAGGCCCCGCCCCTTTTGGTCACATGGGTATGACCTCACACAGGTCCTGCAAGGGAAAAAGTGAATCATTTGTATAATACTTATGCTAATTCTAACAGGGGGAGAGGATAACTATGAATACACCCCCCAGATATTATCTGATCCTCAGCTGCTGTCACTCAAGAAGCAGCTAATTTTATAAACTTTACTTTTTTTTGGTTTCAAAACCTATACATCCGAGCTGACCACTACAGGTATGTATAGAATCAGCCTGATAGTGCCAGTATAGCACTGGCTTTAGGTTATATAGGAAAATCCTGGTGATTGGTTCCCTTTAAGGTGTAAAGGTTACGAATGTATTGAGTAAGCACCCTTATAAATGCTGAGATGTGAGTAACCCCATAAGTTTTATATAGCTCAACAAACCCATACGAAGAGCGCTCCCCTAGTGGAGGCAGCCAGAATTGTATGGCTCATGTCTGGCAGCTGTAACTGCACCTAATTTGATAAACATTTTTAAACAATAGCAATTTTCTTACTTTCAATGCTCATACCCTTAACTCGGATATTCATACCACAAACAAATAGTTAATAAATTACATTTTTCATATGTCTATTTTAATTCAGCATAATTTTTCAAATGTCCTTTTATTTTCTCAATAGGTTAGCAGGGTTAAAATTTAAACAGTATAACCATTTGATAGTAGTAAGGGAATAATCCTGAGAATAGTATTGAACAACTTACCATGAAATGCTAATTTTATTCAAAAATATATAATGTTAAAAAGCAGGAAAAACTTTGACAATAATCAGATAGCAAATTGACATGTATAGTAGAGTATACATAGTACATAACCATTAATACAGGAAGGAAAGGGTTAGTTATCACAGATTTAAAACAGGCTCAAATAACCACAGAGAAGCAATGTGAACACAGCCTATAAATCCGAGCTCCTTCCTCCCTCACACAGTTCAAGATTTCAAGGTAAATATGTTTATTATTATTTTTTTGGAGCTGATCAAAATATTCACTTGCTATTTGCTGTTGTCCCATAGCAGTCGCTATTTTCTTATTTCCCTCCCCACCTTCATATTTACCCTGCAATCTTGGACTGTGTGAGGGAGGAAGGAGCTCAGATTTATAGGCTGTGTTCACATTGTATCTCTTTGAGCCTTTTTTTCCAATCTGTATAACTAACCCTTTCCTTCCTGTATTGATGCTTATGTACTACATATATTCAATGCCTCCCGAGCTCGTTGATACCCCACATGTGGTTGAAAACTACAGTGCCTTGAAAAAGTATTCATACCCGTTGACCTTTTCCACATTTTTTTTCATATTACACCCACAAACCTAAATATATTTTATTGGGATTTTATGTGATATACAAACAGTAAGTAGCAAGTATTTGTGAAGTGGAAAGGAAATGATGCGTGGTTTTCTAAATATTTTAAAAATATAAATTTGAAAAATATTTTGGGTTGTTACTAACAAAAAAAATAACAATTATGTGCATTTTTTTAATTTTTATTCCTATATAAAATCTGTATTTTTAGAAGCAAACTAGTTTTTTTTGCTATTTTTTTTTCATTCTTTGTGTTTTCTAATACTCTTACTAATTACAGGGGGTGAAATAAATAATGAACACATCACCAATTTTTTAAGTAAATATATTTCTAAAGATGCTATTGATATGAATTGCTCACCAGATATCAGTAACAACCCATCCAATCCACACAGGCAAAGAAATCTAACCAGGGCCGGCTCTAGGTTTTTGTGGGCCACGGGCTAAAGAGTCTCAGTGGGCCCCATGCACATACACAGATACGTGCACATACAGGCATACGTACATATACATATTTAAAGAAAAATTCAGATAAATACATAAACCAGACAAATCTATACACAGTCATATACACTGACACACATAGATATATAGATACAAACATCATACATGCACACACAGGCACATTATAGGTAGTAATATGGGGAATCCGGCAGCAGCCTCACTCACCTCCCTGCTTGTCTCCATCCAGCTCCTCAGGCCATGTGGCTATGCTGCATGATGGCCGTCACTAGCAGACATGGACGCACAAAGAGCACACTGACACTGCTGTGTATGCATCACAGGAGAGGATTGGGGCATACACATTACTGGGGGGCATACAGAAATGGGGGCATACAGCTCCAGAGGGGGGGGGATACACCTCTGAGGGGTATACAGCACTGGGATGGAGGGGGATATACAGCTCTGGGGGTATACAGCACTGGGTTGGAAGGAACATAAAGCTCTGGGGGGTATACAGCACTGGGGTGGAGGGGAGATACAGCTCTGAAGGGTATAGATGTAGGCAGCCCCCACATTCCTCCATATAACATAATGCACCCATATTGCTCCACATATTTTAATGCAGCCTTATATCTAATATACAGTACAGTGTGTCCACCCATATCTTGTCCACCACCATTAACTTGAGAATGGCGGCAGCTATAAGCATAGAAGTGGTGTCTAGGTATAGTAAAGTAGCCATGCGCTATGCAATGAAACCACGTATAGTGCCACCTGGTGGAAAACAACGGAGTTAGCATTTTTATCTCAAAAACAAAACGAGATAGAGGAAAAAAAGTGAATTACAAAGTTGCAGGGCATCATCAATTCAATACGAATCGACACCTTGCATTCAGAAATGCTATGATATGAAACCCATGACTCCCCCAAAACATTGAATGCTGGTCTCGCATCTGGCGCTAATTTAACTTTGATGCTCAAAGTGGCCCCCGTCAGCTGCAATGCACATCTGGACTCTGGACAGCATACTGTATCTTGCAGCACATTGTGCAATATGGTAGGTGACACGTTTGCACAAGCATCTGTGATACGTCGTCGTAGGTCCTGCAATGTTGGTGGAGGGGTCGCATACACCTGCTGTTTGATGTGACCTCACAGAAAGAAGTCCAATGGGATCAGATCAGGTGAGCGTGGAGGCCACTCCATGCAGCCACCATACCCAATGACTTGTAGGAATGTCTCCATGAGGTATTGCTTCACGTCCGCAGCCTTGTGAGTTTTACACGTTCTAATCATAGCATTTCTGTATGCAAGGTGTCGATTCCTATTGAATTGATGATGCCCTACAACTTTGTAATTCACTTTTTTCTCTATCTCGTTCCGTTTTCGAGATAAAATGCTAACTCTGTTGCTTTCCACCAGGTGACGCTATAGGTGGTTTCATTGCATAGCGCATGGCTACTTTACTATACCTAGACACCACTTCTATGCCTATAGCTGCCGCCGTTCTCAAGTTAATGGTGGTGGAGGGGATATGGGTGGACACACTGTATGTATGCAGTATCATTTGGCCTCCAAACATGGTGTGTATTATAGCTTCCAAATAGTTAAATTTTGATCTCATCTGACCGGATTATAATCTCCCAGTATTTCACAGGTTTGTCTGAATGTTATTGAGCAAACTTTACACACACTTAAACATACTTTTTGTTCAGCAATGCAGTCTTGTATGGTGAGGGTGCACAGGCCATGGAGATTAAGTGCATTACTTACTGTTTTTCTTGCTGATTCCAGCTGTTTCTGGAGCTGTCCACATGTGGTCCTTGGCTCTTAGACAACTTTTCTGAGACTAATTCTCTCCTCTGTCTGAAATCACCTGGTCGTGGACGGTTTATGGTGAAATTATATTCTTTCCACCTCTAAATTATGGCCCCAAAATTGCTCACTGGAGCCTTCAGTGGTTTATAAATTCTTCTGTAACCAATACCATCAGTATATTTTGCAACAATAAGGGTGCAGAGGTCTTGAGACAGCTCATTGGTTTTACCCATCTTGAGATGTTTCTTGTGTGGCAACTTGGTAATGAGACACCTTTTAATAAGTCATCAGTTGAACCAGCTGATACTATTTTTTACTAAGTGGCAAGATTGCTTTCTAATCACTAAATTTATGGACATCTTTGGTTTGCTTTCTCTGCCTGTGTGGATTGGTTGTTACCAACATCTGGTGACAAACAGCACATTTAGACATATTAATGGGCCCATGGTGGGGTAATAATGATAAAAAAAAAATCCTAACGCAATCACCTGGAGCAGGTCGACTTCTCCGCATTCACTACTGTGTCTCCCTTCAGTCTCAGGGTATCATCATCTGGATGGGGCGTCCCATGATCGCTTTAACCAGTCAAAATGATTGTAGCCTTCATATTCCCTCCAAAAGAACAAAGCTGGCTCGGACAGAATGTAACCACCTCCAGGTGTTGATTCCCTGAGACCAGCTGCAGACAAAGGAACAGAAGTGCAGGTCATGGAGGTGTCTCTACTGATGATTTTTTTATTTTTTTTTTTTAACGCACTCAGGGCCCATTGACAGTTGAAAAAAATACCATAAAAAAATGTGGTAGGTATATAGCGAAAGAAGTGACAAGATGGTGTGTGTGTGTGTGTGTGTGTGTGTGTGTGTGTGTGTGTGTGTGTGTATAATGACTAAAAATCTATAAATACAGTATATTCCAAAAGTGAGTACACCTTTCATTTTTGTAAAGATTTTATTATGTTTTCATGGGACAACACTGAAATTATAACACTTTAATACAATGTAAAGTAGTCAGTGTACAGTTTGTGTAACAGTGTAAATTTGTTGTGCCCTCTACATAACTCAATACACAGTTATTATTGTATAAACCGCTGGCAGCAAAAGTGAGTACACCTCTAAGGGAAAAGGGTCATATTGTGCCAAAGTGTCAATATTTTGTGTAGCCACCATTATTTTCCAGCACTGCCTTAACTCTCTTGGGCATGGAGTTCACTAGAGCTTCACAGGAGCCGCTGGATCCTCTTACATACTCCATGACATCTCGGAACTGGTGAATGTAGAGACCTTGCGATCCTCCACCACCCATTTGAGGATGTTCCACAGATACTCAATAGGTTTTAGGTCTGGAGATGCTTGGTTAGTCCAGCACGTTTATCCTCAGTTTCTTTAGCAATGCAGTGGTCATCCTGGCAGTGTGTTTGGGGTCATTATCATGTTGTAATACTGCCCTGTGGCCCACTTTCTGAGGGGAGGGGATCATGCTCTGCTTCAGTATGTCACAGTACATGTTAGCATTCATGGTTCCCTCAATGAACTGGCAGCCCAAATCATGACTCTCCCACCGCCATGACTGCCTACAGGAGACACTTGTGTTTATATTCCTCACCTATTTGACGCTACAGACGCTTGACACCATCTAAAAAAATAAGTTTCGCTTGGTCTCATCAGGCCACAGGACATAGTTCCAGTAATCCATGTCCTTAGTCTGCTTGTCTTCAGCAAACTGTTTTCAGGCTTTCTTGTGCATCATCTTTCTTTAGAAAAGGCTTCCTTCTGGGACAACAGGCATGCAGACCGATTTGATGCAGTGTGCGACATATGGTCTGAGGACAAACAGGCTGACACCAATTCCCCCCCCAACACTCCTGTAACCTCTGCAGCAATGCTGACAGCACTCATACATCTATTTTCGAAAAGACAATCTCTGGATATGATGCGGAGCACGTACACTCAACATCTTTGGTCGTCCATGGCAAGGCCTATTCAGTGTAATATATATATTACCACTTATTTGGGCGACTAACAAAAACAAGAGCTCAAGAATAAAATATAGTAAAATTGTGATTAACAAGAAGTTTCCTGATCTGTGGTTAACAAGCAACTGACAAGGTTTTGTTTTTTCTCTCAAAACCATTGAGGCAGAAAAGTGGCTAACAGTCATTCATTGAAGAAAAAACAAAAAACCAGCACCAAATGTGCACTTCAGCACTAAACATTCCAAACTGTACTTATTATAAAAAATTTTGAGATTTTTGGCAAAAAATTGCAATTTCTTGAGCTGCCTCGCCACGTCACGGCAAATCTCATTTGAGGCAGTCCTACACTAAAATATTTTTATAAAATGTGCCATACGGCCTCACATATGAATAGTAGAACTGCTCTTAGCAGCACTCACCTGGTCTATTTCAATCCCGTACCCATGACTGAGTCATGGTTGTGGGCGGGACAGGTCCAAGCAAATGCTGCATGAAGTAAATAGCCTGTGGACAAAGCCTGATGACTTAATGTGAACAGTCAGCAACCGCCAAAATCTAGACAGATGGAATACATCCCAAATTGGGGTGCATAGCAAGGTGGAGGTCAACCACCGACCAATTCAATGAAGAAAAAACAAAAAATTAGCACCAAATGTGCACTTCAGCACTAAACATTCCAAACTGTACTTATTATAAAAATTTTTGAGATTTTTGGCAAAAAATTGCAATTTCTTGAGCTGCCTCGCCACGTCACGGCAAATCTCATTTGAGGCAGTCCTACACTAAAATATTTTTATAAAATGTGCCATACGGCCTCACATATGAATAGTAGAACTGCTCTTAGCAGAACTCACCTGGTCTATTTCAATCCCGTACCCATGACTGAGTCATGGCTGTGGGCGGGACAGGTCCAAGCAAATGCTGCATGAAGTAAATAGCCTGTGGACAAAGCCTGATGACTTAATGTCATCATGTTGTGTTTTCTCCACCTGTCTGTGAATATACAGCTGCTGAATGAAGACCAAACTTAAGGGTCCAGAAAGAGGGTTTTCTGAACAAGAGTCGCTGAGCTGACATGTTACCAACTAACCTCTTCTCTGCACCCCTTACTCATACATATTAGAATCACATAGAATTTGATGTAAATGTGAAGTTCTGGTCAACAGTTTTTTTGAGATCAGCATAAATTTTGGTTAACTTACGTGAAGTTATCCACTTTAGTAGTTTTGGATCGGTGTCTATGGCTACTGCTGCACCATTATCAGCATTTCATACGTTTTTAAACTTTTATTCACAAATACATCAAGTTCATGCAAAGACTCAATATTTACAGTGTTAAGCCATATTCTTAAGATTTCTGCATGTCATCCTGCCAGCTGGGTATTATCTTCTGTGCCAAATCCTGACTGATGACAACATATTTTTGTCTAAGGCTAAGTTCACACATCAGTTTTATTCTATCAGGCAGAATCCGGCGTTTGTGTCCCGCAACGGATCCAGCAAAATTTGTGAAAAAATGGATGCGCCTGACCATTTTTTTCCGGATCTGCCATACCGGATCCGGAAAAAAACGGATCAGGTGCATCCGCTTTTTCATCCGGCGCATCCGGTTTCTGCCGGATCCATTTTTTTGGTGATTTTTTTTTTTAACCCTTAATCTATGCATGTTTGGTGTCTATGAACTCGCACTGACCTGAGGCATCACACCCACACATCAGTTTTACCATATAGTGAACACAGTGAATAAAATATCTCAAAAACCATAGTGCTATCACACTTTTTTTTTTGCAATTTTTCTGCATTTGGAATTCTTTTGCCGTTTTCCAGTACACTATATGGTAAATTATGGTTTCATTTAAAAGTACAACTCGTTCCGCAAAAAATGAGCCCTCACATGGCTGAAAATTAAAAAAGTTACGTCTCTCAGAAGAATGGCGAAAAAAAACGGAAAGCGAAAAATCGGCCGTCGTGAAGGGGTTAAATCCCTCAATTCCCCCTTTTATTACATATATAACACATATGTAAGGTTTAAAAAACCCTTAATAAAAAAAAAAAAAAAAAAAATGATTTTCCCCATTTGTATACACCATGTTTTTTTAAACAAAGACCCCCAAAGTACCATAGGAGCTTTCCTTTGAGAAATAACCCAATCATGTAAAGTTACCTTAAAATGACACCAAATACAAAGGTTTTGGAACAAGTTTAAGATTTCAATTTTAATCTCTTTTTTTCTGCAATGGAGGAGCTACATAGCTTTATATAGCTGTGTTGTGCCAGTTTGAGCATGCTCAGTTTAAAAAAAACGGATCCGTCCATGTAATCCGGTTTTTGCCGCATCCCGCCGGATCCGGCGTCCATAGACAGCCATTATACATTATTCCTCATCGCGCCGGATCTGGCGGGATGCGATTTTTCTCATGACACAAAAAACATCTAGGTCGGCGTTTTTTCCGGCCGACGAATCAGACAATTACGCCAGATCCGGCAAAAACTGGAGAAAACGCACGGCGATGCGGCACAATCCGGCGCTAATGAAAGTCTATGGGGAAAAAAACTGATCCGGCAACAGCTGTTGCCGAATCCGGTTTTTCTGAAAAGCGCCGGATTGTGCGGCAAAGCAAAAACCTGATGTGCGTACATACCCTAATTAACAAAATATTGGAATCTTGGGTTCATGAACAGGAAACTCCACAGAACCCAATCCCATTGAGAACCTGTGGTCAATCTTCCAAAAAGTGGATGGACAAAAGAACGGAAATTGTGATAAACTCCGAGGAGTGGCATGATACTATCAAGATAATGACAGAGAAGACCCTGGTGGAACTATTTAGTCTTACACAAGATCAATCTTCCTACACAGTGTTCATCCATCAAGTCACTATGGCTCGAGATCAAGCTGAAAACTGTTAAATAATAAAATAATAAATGATTAAGACTGCCGAAAAGTGATCTGCACAGAACAGGAAGCTTCAGCCAGCCTGATTTTAAGCAAAGAGTTGTTTTCTGATAAAGTAATACACTAAGAACAGAAAAAAAAAAGAAAAATGTGGCTGAGTGATTAGGACTATTGCCTGGCCACAACAGGATTCCTTTGTTTGAATGTTAATGCCCTGCAAATGTCTGCATGAATTTTTGACGGACTGCTGCCACCTGCTGGCTGCATTAGTTATCTCCTCCAAATAAGAAAAAATGAAAGTTGTATTAAAGAAGTTGTCCAGTTACCAAAACTGTTTTTTTTTTTTCTGATAAATCTTGCTAATATGTGCCCCTCAACACATCTATTATGTTTTTTCAGCAAAATTACCTTTTATAGTGCACTAGCAGCACATGCTCATTGCTGGCTCCAGGTCTGATGGGGTTAATCTCTCCTCTGACTTCCTGTGTTCAGTTCCTACAAGTCCCAGAATTCTTTGTGGCTCTAGGGCGGTGTCTGGCTTATCTAACACACCCATTGTGTCTAATACACCCACTCTGCTCTCCACCCAAACCCTCCTCCCTGCCTCTTCCCAGTTGATGCACTGAGAGCAATCACACAGAGACAGCAGCAGCTCTACACAGCCAGGGGAAGAAAGTGTGTATGCGCGTATATACAGTGTGTGTGTATGTGTGCGCGTATATACAGTGTGGCTGTGTGTATATACAGTGTGGCTGTGTGTATATACAGTGTGTGTGTGAGTGTGTATGTGTGTATATACAGTGTGTGTGTGTGTGTGTGTGTGTGTGTGTGTGTGTGTGTGTGTGTGTGTGTGTGTGTGTGTGTGTGTGTGTCATACTCACCTGTCTGCAGGGTCCCGGTGCCATGTCCGCTCCCAGCCCCTGTCTCGGTACCGCCGCTCTGGCAGTCTCCCCGGGGCACGTACGAAGCTTGCAGGACCTGGCGGTGGATCACCTGATGCAGTCACCTGACGCATCAGCTGATCGATTCTCGCGGTGTCGCCGGCTTTTTCGCGCCCGGCCGGCTATCAGCTGATCCTGCCGTCAGGGGACTTCATCAGCTGATTATCGGCAGCTCCTGCAGTGATGGGCCAGGATCAGACTCCGCTGCAGGAGCTGCCGGTAATCAGCACATAAGTGAGTATGTATTTATATTTTTTTTTTCTACTGATGCATCAGCTGATTGTATAATCGGCTTTTATACAATCAGCTGATGTATGATGTGATTCACATCCTTTAACCTGACACATCATCTGATCGCTTTGCCTTCCAGCAAACCGATCAGATGATATTGGATCCTGATTGGACGGCGCGGGACCCTAACCCAGGATTACTGCGGAGGGGGGTTTATTTCAATAAAGATGGAGTCACTAATTGTGTTGTGTTTTATTTCTAATAAAAATATTTTTCTGTGTTGTGTTTTTTTTTTATCATTACTAGAAATTCATGGTGGCCATGTCTAATATTGGCGGGACACCATGAATTTCGGGCTTAGGGCTAGCTGATAATATACAGCTAGCCCTAACTCCATTATTACCCAGCTAGCCACCCGGCATCAGGGCAGCTGGAAGAGTTGGATACAGCGCCAGAAGATGGCGCTTCTATGAAAGCGCCATTTTCTGGGGTGGCTGCGGACTGCAATTCGCAGTGGGGGTGCCCAGAAAGCGTGGGCACCCTGCACTGTGGATTCCAATCCCCAGCTGCCTAGTTGTACCCGGCTGGACACCAAAATTAGGCGAAGCTCACGTCATTTTTTTTTTAATTATTTAATGAAATTCATGAAATAAAAAAAAGGGCTTCTCTATATTTTTGGTTCCCAGCCGGGTACAAATAGGCAGCTGCGGGTTGGGGGCAGCCCGTACCTGCCTGCTGTACCCGGCTAGCATACAAAAATATGGCGAAGCCCATGTCATTTTTTTTTTTTCTTTTTGGGTAAAAAACTGCAGTCCTGGATGGAGGATACTGAGCCTTGTAGTTTTGCAGCTGCTGTCTGCTCTCCTGCATACAATGAACATTTTGAATAAGGAAATGACATCAGACCTTTTTTTTTTTTTTCATCAACAATCTTTAATGGCATTGTGCACTGATTAAAAACGCAGTGAGCAAAAACGCAGCAAAAAACGCACCAAATCGCGGCAAAAACGTGACATGCAGCACCGCAGGTAACAGAGCAGAGCAAGTTGGTGACATGCTCTGCTCTGACACATAGTGTGCTGCATGTCACTGTATCCACTCTGGGACTTGTTGTGCAGGTGACAGAGTGGAGCAGATTGGTCCCATGCAGCGTCCGGTCACCTGTGCTGCTGGTGGGAGTATATGATCACACTGCCGACACTGCCCGCTCTCCTGACAGCTGAGCACAGCGGGCGGGTGGACAGTGTGATCACATACTTGCGTGACAGGGGGGATTTCAGTGGAGGAAACCCCCCCTGTACTCCACACTGGAGCCCGCACCTCCCACACCTGACGGAGGGTAAGAGCGCGCTCTGCCTTCACCGCTCCACACTGGCGTCCTCCGGCTCCTCCCCTCCAGGCTGTGCTGTGACGTGCGGTAGTCACCGCCCACAGCCCAGTCAATCAGTGTGAGTGGCGCCGGCATCCTGTGACGTACCCGTCTTGTTTGAGAGCCCGGAAATGCCGGGACGTCAGAGGATGCTGACGGCCACAGCTCCAGGGGGTCATGTGACAGGCACTGAGCGTGCAGGATAGCGCCGCTCAGTGCCAGAAATGGAAACAGAAGCCAATGAAGAAGATGCATATAATGGTAAGTGATAATCATTGGGGGGGGGGGGAAAAAAAAAAATGGGTGAACCACCCCTTTAAGTTTGGAAATTATGGATAACTGGGACCCCCACCAATTAGAAATGGAACTCTGAAGAACCCCCTGTGAATGAAGTACTGGTCAATCATGAGCAGTGCCACTCCATTCATACTTACCGGGACCGCCGGAAATAATCTAGCACTGCACTTGGCTGATCTTTATCACTCTCCTAAGGATGAAAGGAGTAATCTAATATATAAAGCTGAGTGTATTTATGTATGTGTGTGTGTATGTATGTATGTATGTATGTATGTATGTGTGTATGTCCGCTAAAGGAATTTGCACCGTCGCATTTACAATCACGAAAATTTTGCACAGACACTCCATGTGACCCAGGGAACGTCATAGACTATGTTTTGACGGGAAAATTTAACCCTGCGCTTTACAGTTACTATCCAAAATCCTGCCTTCATTAAACTGAATACAGGCTACATGCTATTAATTGCAATTGTCAGTGGTTGCTATAGGAACAAAATAAACTGTTAGTGTAAGAAGCTTATGTGTGAGGTAATAAGATGTCGGTGGTGAGACAGATCGAGAGACAGCCGGGCAAAGAGACACGCCTGGGAAGAGACACATCTGGAAAGAGACAGACACACATATATAGACAGACACAGAGATACAGAGAGAAAAACAGACACAGAGATGGAGACAGATAGAAACAGACAGAGACATAGACACAGACAGACAAAGAAAGACACTGACAGACAGACAGCGACACACAGACAGAGACTGGGAGAGAGACAGAGAGACAGTTACTATCCCAGGCAACGCCCGGGTACTACAGCTAGTCTAATATATAAAGCCGAGTGTATGTCCGCTAAAGGAATCCGCACCGTCACACTTACAATCACGAAATTTTGCACAGACGCTCCATGTGACTCAGGAAACGTCATACACTGTTTTGACAGGAAAATTTAACCCCACGCTTTACAGTTTCTCTCCAAAACACCAGTCTCCATTAAAGTCAATGGAGATAGGAGCTACAGTTTATTAATAGGAGCTGTGAGTGGTTGCTATAGGAACAAAATATATTGTTAGTATAAGAAGCTTATGTGTGAGGTAATAAGATTTCAGTGGAGAGACAGATAGAGACAGACAGACATAAGCACAGACAGAGAAAGAGGCAAACGGGGAAAGAGAGAGAGAGTCAAAGAGACAGACAGAGGAAGGCAGACAGGGAAAGAGATAGACAGAGGGGCAAAAGAGACAGAGATAGAGACAGACAGAGATAGACACAGACAGACATGGATAGAGCCTGACACACAGACAGGGAAAGAGACAGACACACAGACAGAGCCACACACACACACAGACAGAAAGAGATAGACAGAGACACAGACAGACAGACTGGGAAAGAATCAAAGAGACAGTTACTATCCCGGGCAACGCCCGGGTACTACAGCTAATCTTTATATATTATAAGGTTACTCCTTTTATCCTAAGGAGAGTGACAAAGATCAGCCAAGTGCAGTGCTAGATAATTTCCGGCGGTCCCGGTAAGTATGAATGGAGAGGCACTGCTGCTGCTCATGATTGACCAATACTTCATGGGTGTGTGTGTGTGTGTGTGTGTGTGTGTGTGTGTGTGTGTGTGTGTGTGTGTGTGTGTGTGTGTGTGTGTGTGTGTGTGTGTGTGTGTGTGTGTGTCCGTCCCCCAAAGGAATCTGCACCGTCGCATTTACAATCACAACATTTTTCACAGAAGCCTCATTTTACTTGGAGAACACCATACATGCCCTGACAAAAGTTCTGTCGCTTATCCATGTTATGTAAATAAAAGCTTATAACCTGACTTTAAATTCATCCATTGGTTTTATAAATTACTCTTTTGAAAGCTGAAACCCTCCCAAATTTGGTTTAGGTTATGAAAATAAAGTTGCTGCAAAGCTGAAATATTATTCATTTAATGAACACAGAAAGGTCAGATTTTGGCAAGACAAGTTTTGTCGCCCACAGAAAGTAATGTGAAATTCAAATAATTAACTTCTTATACAAAGATATGTTGCATAACATTGGTGAATGAAGTTGTGGTACTATTAGAGTCATATTTAATATTTTGTGTGATTTCCATGAGCTTGAAGGACTGCATCCATGCGGTTCAACAATGATTCATACAATTTATTGATGAAGTCATCAGGAATAGCAAAGAATGCAGTCTTACAGAATTCATCTAGATTCTTTGGTTTTGTCTTCCAAGTTTCCTCTTTCATCCTACCCCAAACATGCTCAATGATGTTCATGTCTGGTGGCTGGGCTGGCCAGTCCTTGAGCACCTTGATCTTCTTTGCCAGGAGGAACTTTGTTGTTGTAGAGATGGATGTATGAGATGGAGCACCATCCTGCTGCAGAATTTGACCCCTTTTATGATTGGGAATGTAAGAGGTAGCTAATACTTCTTGATATTTTAGGCTATTGATATTGCCTTCCACCTTGCAAATGGTTTTGTACACCCCTATACTGAATGTAACCCCAGACCATGATCTTTCTGGGTGTATTTCGGATCTATACGGGCTCCAGTAGGTCTCCTGCAGTACTTGCGGCAGCTGTGGTGTAATTTAACTGAAGATTCAACAGAGAAATACACCTTCTGCCACTTTTCCAGCATCCATCTGTTTAGCAGGCTGTGGGACTTGGCAAATGCCACACTGTTCTTTAATTGACTTTTTGGTTAGTGCTGGATTCTGGGCACTGATTCGACCATGGAGGCCATTTCGAGACAGAATCCTACAAACTGTTCTAGTTCACACATGGACCTGAGGTGACAAGGCCTTTTGGAGCTCTGCTGCAGTGGAAGAGGGGCTGGCTTTGGATTTTCTAACCAACAAACGTTCCTCCTGAGCAGTTGTCTTGCGGGGTCTGCCGGACCTGGGCTTGTCAAAAACATCTCCAGTCTCTTCAAACCTTTTTTTTAATTCTTTGTACTTGATGCTAAGACACATTAAAGATGCCAGCCACCTCTGCAGTGGATCTGGTCTTCAGCCTCTTGATAATCAAGGCTTTGGTCGCAGGTTGGATTTTTGGCATGTTGTCAGAGGTCAAGTTGCAGTTCAAGTGAAGGTCTGGGGTGCTGGATTTCTTTCTATAGACACCCATTAATTAACCAATCATTTAGTGAGCACAGGTGAGGATGTAAACTAGGAGTGGGTGCATTATATGACAAGGCGACAAAACTTTTGTCTTGCCAAAATCTGACCTGTGTTCATTAAATGATCAATATTTCAGCTTTGCAGCAACTTTATTTTCATAACCTAATCCAAATTTGGGAGGGTTTCAGCTTTCAAAAGAGCAATTTATAAAACCAATGGATGAATTTACAGTCAGGTTATAAGCTTTTATTTACATAACATGGATAAGCGACAGAACTTCTGTCAGAGAGTGTAGACTATGTTTTGAGGGAAAAATTTAACCCTGCGCTTTACACTTATTCGCCAAAAAACCTGCTTAGATTAAAGTCAATGGGGCTGGTAGGTACAGGTCATTAATAGGAGCGATGATTGGTTGCTATAGGCAACAAAGGACATTCTTAGTATAAGAAGCTTATGTGTTCGGTAATATGATATCAATAGAGACAGAGACACACACACACAGCGAGACAGACACACACACACAGCGAGACAGACACACACACACAGCGAGACAGACACACACACACAGCGAGACAGACACACACACACAGCGAGACAGACACACACACACAGCGAGACAGACACACACACACAGCGAGACAGACACACACACACAGCGAGACAGACACACACACAGCGAGACAGACACACACACAGCGAGACAGACACACACACAGCGAGACAGACACACACACAGCGAGACAGACACACACACAGCGAGACAGACACACACACAGCGAGACAGAGACACACACAGCGAGACAGAGACACACACAGCGAGACAGAGACACACACAGCGAGACAGAGACACACACAGCGAGACAGACACACACACAGCGAGACAGACACACACACAGCGAGACAGACACACACACAGCGAGACAGACACACACACAGCGAGACAGACACACACACAGCGAGACAGACACACACACAGCGAGACAGACACACACACAGCGAGACAGAGACACACACAGCGAGACAGAGACACACACAGCGAGACAGAGACACACAGCGAGACAGAGACACACACAGCGAGACAGAGACACACACAGCGAGACAGAGACACACACAGCGAGACAGAGATACACAGCGAGACAGAGACACACACAGGGACTGAGAGACAGACACTAGTTACTATCCTGGGCAACGCCGGGTACTACAGCTAGTAGTACATATAATCGTTAAGTGTTAAATTTATTTGGGGTTATTCAGAACCCAAAGTTCTCAGGATCGGTGGGGGGTTCCAAAAATCAGAAAGCAGAAAGCTTTTCCCTGTGCTATGGAAACAAGATAACTTCCAAACTTTACCATACCTGCTTTAATGAAAGTTACTCTCCAAGGTCCTTTGACTGTTAGAACTATGGGTGAGACAAGGCAGGTGATACTGAGGAAACTGTTCTCAATTTCAGATTATCCCACCAAATTGAGGACATCTGGTGAGCAGCTGAGGATAACCCTTAAGGCCCTGTCACACACAGAGATAAATCTGCGACAAATCTGTGGTTGCAGTCAAATTGTGGACAATCAGTGCCAGGTTTGTGGCTGTGTACAAATGGAACAATATGTCCATGATTTCACTGCAACCACAGATCTGCCAAAGATTTATCTCTGTATGTGACGGGGCCTTTAGGCTGGACTTACACGAGCGTATGGCATCCAATGCGAGAGCATAGGATGCAATATGCTAATGACCCTTGGCTCAGGCTCTGCTGCGAGCGTGAGCAGAGTATCATGCAAATGTGACCAGATCTTGTAATCGGGTCACAGCTCTGAAGCTGAGGGCAGGCGCTGCGGAGCGGAGGGAGGGGTTAATCCCCCCACCTCCTCCATTGTCAGCCTGTGCGTTTATCGCACTGCACTGGGATAACATCCGAGTGCAGTCTGGTGTATTTCTCGCACCCATTCACTTGAATAGGTACAAGTGATACGGATCTTGCAAAAAAAAAAAATCACAGCATGTTGCTACTTTTCTCGCATCCAGAATCTGGATGAGAGAAAAGCTAACTGCTCTCCCTCATTGACTAGCATTGGTCAGAGTGCAATGCGAGATTTTCTCACATTACACTCGTCCAATTTCAACGCTCGTGTGAGCGTACCCTTAGTCCTGGTGAGCAGCTGAGGATAACCCCTAGTCCTGGTGAGCAGCTGAGGATAACCCTAAGCCCTGGTGAGCAGCTGAGGATAACACCTTAGCTGCACAGACATAAATAATCTAGTTCATGGAAGGCAACTAGCCATCTAATATATCATAATTATCCTGTAAAGCAGAGGTATATAAGTAATTATGAGGGAACACATGAGAGTCCATGACTGTTGTGGAGGTCCGAACCAATAGGCTGATATTAATTCTGCTCAATCTTAACATTAACATATTAATTGCAATTATAATGATTATTTTATATTATCACTTAATGTTGAGTAGAATTAAAGTGAGCCTGTCAGGTGCAATATGCACCCAGAACCATGAGCAGTTCTGGGTGCATATTGCTAATCCCAGCCTAACTGTCCCAGTATACACTAGTATAGATAAAGAGATCTTTAGAAAAGTATTTCTAAAGATCTTTTATCATATGCTAATGAGCGCAGGGACTAGTGACAAGGGCGTTACTTCCCTTGGGTAGTTGGCCCCCTTAGCATGTAAGTACGCCCCTGTGGGTATGCTAACATGCTAATGAATGCGCAGCGTCAGAGGCATGGTCGCTCTGACCTCTCTGCTGCCATCGCGCCCGACGTTAGATTTCAGCTTAATGCGCATGATCAGAAGTCCCGGACTTCCAGCCATGTGTATTATGAAGCCGGGTGTACGCGTCCTGGCTTCAAACTGGTGTAGTGTGCATGACCATAAGTCCGGGGCCATTCTCATCATGCACAGTGAACCGAAAAAAAAAATATATATATTATAAAATATTATTATATATATATATATCAATGTCGACCAGGGTTCCCCTAGCCTGAGGGCCAGTTTAGCCTCTCCTGTTCCTATTAATCAGGTCCCACGCCGTGACAAGGAATCGAGAGAGAAAAGCATTGCACTATTCTGAAGCATCTTCTATGAGCCCCGATATAAATCCTATTGAGCATCTGTGGAAGGAGCTGTAACCTGCAGCCTGAAGAAGACGCCTTCACACCTGAGACACAAGGAGCTGTTTACTCATGAGGAGTCGAACAAGACACCTGTGGATGGGGCAGAAATCTCATTGAGCGTTTCAGAAATGTATTTGATTGCCTCAAAAGGTTATGCAACAAAATATTACGTTAAGCAGCCATCTTTTTTAAAATATTTCTGTTGAACCACACTCAAGTGCAATGTCTGATTCTCAATATTTGCTATTCAGTACATTTAAATTGAAAATTACTTTTGGTCACTTTGAAGCTATTTCAGTGACCGTTCTGGGGTTTTCTTACTTTAACAGAAGGGAACAAACAACTTTGTCCATGTGACTATGATTGTTGACACCGTCGACAATGAAACCACAGGGTCTGGTCTCCTGGAACCTACCCTGGATTGCTCCTTATCATGTAGGGGCAATTCTAAGCGACATCCGAATATTAATAAATAAATATACAGTCCTGAACTCCAAGTCCACATTACCCAAAGGTTTAGCAATTTAACATTAAATTATGATTATCTTACAAAGATGAGTAAATGTATCCACCTCAATCTCATCCACCCATTATTATATATAGAATCAGCATCAATATTTTATAGAACAGTAACAAAAAGTATTTCTATAAAGATGGCCATTCATTTTTGCATTTATTTGTGAATAAATGAATGTGAAAGAATTTTTGAATAAATACTAGTGATTACATTTACAACAGTTAGGAGGTTGTAAGAGCATTGTACAAATCTTGCTGTTGGTCTATAGCATTAATGTAAAAACTGTCCAAACTAGTTTATAACTTGTAATGTAGAATATGGAAAGTATTACTGAACTCTCAGACAGACCAATGTGGTGGTGAATGTATAAGTTATAGATACCAGAGTCACACACGTAGAAAACAAATAACTAGCCCTCCACTATTCTTCTAAGCACTGCTGCCAGTCCTCCTCGGGAGACTTGTAGTGGGGTCTTCTCCTCCTTGTTTTCTATATAAATACTTGCTCCGTGTTCTACTAAGAATTTGGCTTCTTCTGTTCGTTCCTCATCACAGGCGAGATGACTAAAAGAGACAACCAGAGGATTACCTAGATGACTGTCCATAACAAAGGATAAACCATTAAACCTTCACTTTCCTCTTAATAACATTGAAAATAAATTGGCATTTACAAATGGATTTCCATAGTGAAAACTGCAAATACCATCAATCATCAGTACTAGCTTTCAATACACATTAAAGGAATCCTGCCAATGCTTTAAAGCTCCACCAGATGACTTTAGAGCTTTATTCCTGAAGGACAACAATGGTCTACATGTCTTGTATATATGGCCATAAATGTGAAATAACTACCCTAATTATAAAGTGCGGCTCGTCATATGTATGGATGATCATGCTGCTCACCCTGACTCGGCCACACTCAATGTTGCAATCACTGGGAATGAGCGGCGCTATAAGCACTACTGACATTATCGCCTCAGTCCAGGAAACCTGCATCACTTGGCTGGACTAGTCTAGCTGCATGGATGTTTCTACGGACTAGGTCAAGGAAATTTGCATCACTTGACCACACTAGTCTAGGTGCATGGATGTCCCTATAGACTACTCCTGATTAATCTGCATTACTTGGCCGGACTAGTCTAGTGCATGCATGTTCCAACGGACTAGGTCCAGGAAATTTGCATCACTTGGCTGGACTAGTCTAGGTGCATGGATGTCCCTACGGACTAGGTCCAGGAAACCTGCATTACTTGGTTGGACTAGTCTAGGTGCATGGATGTCCCTACGGACTAGACCGGATTAATCTGCAACAGGACTTTATAACTTATTTATGAAAACATATATACATTTGTATGGGACACTAATTTATGCAGGAACAAGGCTCTAAGGTGCTATAATGGTGGTTGAAAATCATTAGAAAAGGGTGGTGGCTGGGGAGGCCAGATACGTTCCCTTTAGACAAATCTTGTCCAAAATGAAGATTTGAGCAGGATCACCTTAAATGGGATTGGGAATGGCATGGCCTCCTGACACTCCTGGATGTCAACATGCCCAATCCAATGATCCTATAGGAGACAATCAGCTACCAGAGGTGTCAGGCAGTGGAGTATCCCTTTCTACATACTGAGAGGGGGAAAAAAAAAAAAAAAGATCAATAGCAGAGTCACTTATAGGTGTTATCAAGGGGTGCCATACTGGTGACCTATCCCACTGATCAGCTGTTACCAGCACCGGCAACAGCCATATGTAAGGGCTCATTCAGATGTCATAATTTTGGGTACGAGAGCGCTCCGTGGTTTTTATGGACAACACTCATACCTGTGATAGTCTATGGGGCCGCAGTGCATGAAAAAACATGGAAACTTTCAATTTTGATCTGAAGGTCAGATCAAAATCGGCAAAGCAAATGGCTCTGTGAAAAAAATAAATACAAAAATCGGACAGCAGCGATGACATCCTGGCATGGTCGGATTGTCACAGACTATCAAAAAGAAGAAGGTAGAAAACCTTTTTTTTTCTCATACGTGAAAAACGAATGACACTCAGACTACACTCTGTTCAAATGCTAATCAAAGTCCAAACAAAAAATATTGGTCCCTTGTTCTCATACGTTGCAAAATCGGAAGTCTCCATGAGCTCTAATCAATGGTGTATGGAGTGCAAAAGTGCTCCCATTCACTTCAGCAGGAGCTGAGCTGCAGTAGCGGCAATGGCCACTACACTGTGTACTGAGCCATGTCGCTGCTCCAGCTGTCCTGCACCGGAGCTGATAAGTGACAGTGGTGGATGTCTGACCCATGAGTGGTTAACAATTTTAGTCTTGGAAACCCCATTTTATAGATTTGTTCCCCATTTAGAGAAACTGCCCTACCCTGTAATCACACAGCCCCCAACAGTATTTCTAACATGTCAGATTGTGTGGAAATTTCTCTGGTCTCATAGTTTTGTATGGAGCTGTAATATGGGCCATAAAGACACATTATCCTACTTCTGTGCACATTTTCATACAAAGGTTCCATCAGATGTAAATATATGATTGCATGTTCTATTATACTCTGCTTGTACGTATTCTCCCCTAGAGGCAATAAGCAGAAATATTCCTGTTCCCAGTGTCTGACAGAGCCTGTGTAGCAGTGTCGGAAGGCAGCATGGCCTTTATGTACTTACATTTTTCTAAACGAATTGTGACGTTAAAGGGAACCTGTCACCAGATTTTGGCCTTCTAAATTAAAACTATCACCTTAAGCAGCGCCAGAGCTGCATTCTCTCAAGGTGCACGTTACCCCCTGACACCCCCCATAGACCCCACAAATACACGGCGGGAGATTTTATAAAAAGGTATGTAAACTGTCCAGTCCAGTCCAATGGGCATCCTAATCTGCGCCTTCTGTCCCTCCTTTTGGTCTCTTCCTGTGCTGATTGAGGTGGATGACGCCATCCACGTAGGCGGGCAAAATCTCTATATTCCCGGCTCAAGCAGGCGGAACTCGCTCTTGCCTGTTGCTGACAGAGCCGAAAACATAGGTGCGCCTGCGCGAACTGGCAAGTTCTCTGCGCAAACATGACATTTTGCCTGACGATGTGGATGGCGCCCAAGGCGTCAATCAGTAAGGAGGATAGCGAAAGAAGGGACAGGAGGCGCTGATTATGACGCCCATCGGACCGGACAATTTACATACAGGATGGGAGATTTTAAAAAGGTATTTTTTGGGTCTACAGGGGGAGTCAAGGGGGTATCATGAACAAAGAAGAAGGATATTCCCCATTTCTTACCTCCAGGGGGTACTGTGCACCTGCAAGGAATGCAGCACAAACACTGCTTAAGGTGCTAGTTTTAGTTTAGAAGGCCAAAACCTGATGACAAGTTCCTTTAAGGTTCATAAAAAAAAAATGTACTAACATAATCATTCAACAAAAACAAAACAAAAAAAAGAATAAAAAAATAGGGCTTCTTGTTGTAGAAGTGTTCTAGGACATTGCGGTGCTTGCAGGTCCAGGTCTTGTGTCTGTAGTGATAGACTTACAGCGCTGTATTCCCCTCGGTGTCTTGTATATTAGTGGAAGCTTTGTGCTTCAGGAGGATTTCTACGATCTTCAGATTGCCTTTGGAAGCCGCACGATGCAGAGGTGTGGACTCCAGTTTGTCCTTTGCATCAGGTGAAGCGCCATGTTCAAGGAGCAAAACTGCAATCTTCAAAATATAAAGATAAATTACAGTTGCAAACGAAAGACAAAAAATTGGATTGTACAAAAATACTTGTGTATTTAGCTGTGCACATCTTTATATACAGTGTTAACGGCATGAAGAACACATCAGATGACATTACCTCGTGCTTGTTCTTGGAGGCAGCATAGTGCAGCGGGGTGCAGCCATTCTGATTGGTCGCATTTAATTGTGCCCCTTTCCCTATTAAGGCTCGTACTATGTCAGTGCGCCCTGCAGAGGCGGCAATGTGAAGAGGGGTCCACCCCGCCTGGGACAGAGAAGAACAAGTTGGGGTTAAAACAGTATTGTCTTGTAAAACCTACAGTAATCGCACCATACTTGTGCAGGTAGGGTACTAAAGAATACGAAGAGAAGGGAATTTTGTTTACTTACCGTAAATTCCTTTTCTTCTAGCTCCAATTGGGAGACCCAGACAATTGGGTGTATAGGCTATGCCTCCGGAGGCCGCACAAAGTATTACACTTAAAAGTGTTAAGCCCCTCCCCTTCTGCCTATACACCCCCCGTGCTCCCACGGGCTCCTCAGTTTTGGTGCAAAAGCAAGAAGGAGGAAAAAGAATTATAAACTGGTTTAAAGTAACTTCAATCCGAAGGAATATCGGAGAACTGAAACCATTCAACATGAACAACATGTGTACACAAAAAAACAGGGGCGGGCGCTGGGTTTCCCAATTGGAGCTAGAAGAAAAGGAATTTAGGGTAAGTAAACAAAATTCCCTTCTTCTTTGTCGCTCCATTGGGAGACCCAGACAATTGGGACGTCCAAAAGCAGTCCCTGGGTGGGTAAAATAATACCTCGTAAGAGAGCCGTAAAACGGCCTCTTCCTACAGGTGGGCAACCGCCGCCTGAAGGACTCGTCTACCTAGGCTGGCATCCGCCGAAGCATAGGTATGCACCTGATAGTGTTTCGTGAAAGTGTGCAGGCTCGACCAGGTAGCCGCCTGACACACCTGCTGAGCCGTAGCCTGGTGCCTCAAAGCCCAGGACGCGCCCACGGCTCTGGTAGAATGGGCCTTCAGCCCTGAGGGAACCGGAAGCCCAGCCGAACGGTAGGCTTCGAGAATTGGCTCCTTGATCCACCGAGCCAAGGTTGATTTGGAAGCCTGTGACCCTTTACGCTGGCCAGCGAGAAGGACAAAGAGTGCATCCGAGCGGCGCCGTACGAGAAATGTAGAGTCTGAGTGCTCTCACCAGATCTAACAAGTGCAAATCCTTTTCACATTGGTGAACTGGATGAGGACAAAAAGAAGGTAAGGAGATATCCTGATTGAGATGAAAGGGGGATACCACCTTAGGGAGAAATTCCGGAACCGGACGCAGAACCACCTTGTCCTGGTGAAAAACCAGGAAAGGGGCTTTGCATGACAGCGCTGCTAGCTCAGACACTCTCCGAAGTGAAGTGACTGCTACTAGAAAAACCACTTTCTGCGAAAGGCGTGAGAGAGAAATATCTCTCATTGGCTCGAATGGTGGTTTCTGAAGAACCAGCAGCACCCTGTTCAGATCCCAGGGTTCTAACGGCCGCTTGTAAGGAGGAACGATGTGACAAACCCCCTGCAGGAACGTGCATACCTGTGGAAGTCTGGCTAGGCGCTTCTGGAAAAACACAGAGAGCGCTGAGACTTGTCCCTTAAGGGAGCCGAGCGACAAACCCATTTCCAGTCCAGATTGAAGGAAGGACAGAAAAGTGGGCAAGGCAAAAGGCCAGGGAGAAAAACCCTGAGCAGAGCACCACGACAGGAAAATTTTCCACGTCCTGTGGTAGATCTTGGCGGACGTTGGTTTCCTAGCCTGTCTCATAGTGGCAATGACGTCTTGAGATAACCCTGAAGACGCTAGGATCCAGGACTCAATGGCCACACAGTCAGGTTGAGGGCCGCAGAATTCAGATGGAAAAACGGCCCTTGAGATAGCAAGTCTGGTCGGTCTGGTAGTGCCCACGGTTGGCCGACCGTGAGATGCCACAGATCCGGGTACCACGACCGCCTCGGCCAGTCTGGAGCGACGAGGATGACGCGGCGGCAGTCGGCCCTGATCTTGCGTAACACTCTGGGCAACAGTGCCAGCGGAGGAAACACATAAGGGAGCTGAAACTGCGACCAATCCTGAACTAAGGCGTCTGCCGCCAGAGCTCTGGGATCTTGAGACCGTGCCATGAACGTCGGTACCTTGTTGTTGTGCCGGGACGCCATGAGGTCGACGTCCGGCACCCCCCAGCGGCAACAGATCTCCTGAAACACGTCCGGGTGAAGGGACCATTCCCCTGCGTCCATGCCCTGGCGACTGAGATAATCTGCTTCCCAGTTTTCCACGCCTGGAATGTGAACTGCAGAGATGGTGGAGGCCGTGGCTTCCACCCACATCAAAATCCGCCGGACTTCCTGGAAGGCTTGCCGACTGCGTGTGCCGCCTTGGTGGTTGATGTATGCCACCGCTGTGGAATTGTCCGACTGAATTCTGATCTGTTTGCCTTCCAGCCACTGCTGGAACGCTTTCAGGGCAAGATACACTGCCCGTATTTCCAGAACATTGATCTGAAGCGAGGACTCTTGCTGGGTCCACGTACCCTGAGCCCTGTGGTGGAGAAAAACCGCTCCCCACCCTGACAGACTCGCGTCCGTCGTGACCACCTCCCAGGATGGGGGTAGGAAGGATTTCCCCTTCGATAATGAAGTGGGAAGAAGCCACCACCGAAGGGAAGCTTTGGTCGCCTGAGAGAGGGAGACGTTCCTGTCGAGGGACGTCGGCTTCCTGTCCCATTTGCGTAGGATGTCCCATTGAAGAGGACGCAGGTGAAACTGCGCGAAAGGAACTGCCTCCATTGCTGCCACCATCTTCCCCAGGAAGTGCATGAGGCGCCTCAAGGGGTGTGACTGGCCTTGAAGGAGAGATTGTACCCCTGTCTGTAGTGACCGCTGCTTGATCAGCGGAAGCTTCACTATCGCTGAGAGGGTATGAAACTCCATGCCAAGGTATGTGAGCGATTGGGCCGGTGTCAGATTTGACTTTGGAAAATTGATGATCCACCCGAAACTCTGGAGAGTCTCCAGGGTAGCGTCGAGGCTGTGTTGGCATGCCTCTTGAGAGGGTGCCTTGATCAGGAGATCGTCCAAGTAAGGGATCACCGAGTGACCCTGAGAGTGGAGGACCGCTACTACAGTAGCCATAACCTTGGTGAAAACCCGTGGGGCTGTTGCCAGGCCGAACGGCAGTGCCACGAACTGCAGGTGTTCGTTTTCTATGGCGAAGCGCAAGAAGCGCTGGTGCTCTGGAGCAATCGGTACGTGGAGATAAGCATCTTTGATATCGATCGATGCAAGGAAATCTCCTTGGGACATTGAGGCGATGACGGAGCGGAGGGATTCCATCCGGAACCGCCTGGTCGTTACGCGTTTGTTGAGAAGTTTCAGGTCCAGGACAGGACGGAAAGACCCGTCCTTCTTTGGGACCACAAACAAGTTGGAGTAAAAACCGTGGCCCTGTTGCTGAAGAGGAACAGGGACCACCACTCCTTCTGCCTTCAGAGTGCCCAGCGCCTGCAGAAGAGCCTCGGCTCGCTCGGGAGGCGGGGATGACCTGAAGAATCGAGTCGGGGGACGAGAGGTGAACTCTATCTTGTAACCGTGAGACAGAATGTCTCTCACCCAACGGTCTTTTACCCGTGGCAGCCAGGCGTCGCAAAAGCGGGAGAGCCTGCCACCGACCGAAGATGCGGAGTGAGGAGGCCGAAAGTCATGAGGAAGCCGCTTTGGTAGCGGCACCTCCGGTGGCCTTTTTAGGACGTGACTTAGATCGCCATGCGTCAGAGTTCCTTTGATCTTTCTGAGGCCTTTTGGACGAGGAGAATTGGGACCTGCCCGCGCCCCGAAAGGACCGAAACCTCGACTGCCCCTTCCTCTGTTGGGGTATGTTCGGTTTGGGCTGGGGTAAGGATGTATCCTTTCCCTTGGATTGTTTGATGATTTCATCCAAACGCTCGCCAAACAATCGGTCGCCAGAAATTGGCAAACTGGTTAAGCGCTTTTTGGAAGCAGAATCTGCCTTCCATTCCCGTAGCCACAAGGCCCTGCGGAGTACCACCGAATTGGCAGCTGCAACCGCCGTACGGCTCGCAGAGTCCAGGACAGCATTAATAGCGTAAGACGCAAATGCCGACGTCTGAGTGGTTATGGACGCCACCTGTGGCGCGCACGTGCGTGTGGCTGCGTCAATTTGCGCTTGACCTGCTGAGATAGCTTGTAGCGCCCATACGGCTGCGAACGCTGGGAAAAGAAGCGCCGATAGCTTCATAGATGGATTTCAACCAGAGTTCCATCTGCCTGTCAGTGGCATCTTTGAGTGAAGCCCCATCTTCCACTGCAAGTATGGATCTAGCTGCCAGTCTGGAGATTGGAGGATCCACTTTGGGACACTGAGCCCAACTTTTGACCACGTCAGGGGGAAAAGGATAACGTGTATCCTTAAGGCGCTTAGAAAAACGCTTATCTGGACAAGCATGGTGATTCTGGACTGCCTCTCTGAAATCAGAGTGGTCCAGAAACATACTCGGTGTACGCTTGGGAAACCTGAAACGGAATTTCTCCTGCTGAGAAGCTGACTCCTCCACCGGAGGAGCTGAGGGAGAAATATCCAACATACGATTGATGGACGCAATAAGGTCGTTCACTATGGCGTCCCCGTCCGGAGTATCAAGATTGAGAGCGGCCTCAGGATCAGAATCCTGATAAGCTGTCTCCGCATCATCAACCAGAGATTCCCCCCTCTGAGACCCTGCACAATATGATGATGTCGAGGGAAAATCTAAGCGAGCTCGCTTAGTCGGTCTGGGGCTGGGGTCTGTGTCAGAACCCTCAGCCTGGGATCCATGAGATACCCCGGGAGGACATTGTTGGTCCAGCTGAGGTGGGCCAGGGAACAAAGATTCAACAGAGTCCCTGTGCTGAGATACCGGCCTGGACTGCAAGGCTTCTAGTATCTTAGCCATAGTCTCAGAGAGTTTTGCAAACTCCGTCCCCGTCACCTGAACAGTGTTAGCAGGTGGCTCCCCCTGGGCCCCTCTTAGCAGAGGCTCCGGCTGAGTAAGAGCCACAGGGGCCGAACAGTGCACACAATGAGGGTCAGTGGAACCTGCCGGTAGCGGGGTCGTACATGCGGCGCAGGCAACATAATAAGCCTGTGTTTTGGCACCCCTGCCTTTCGTGGGCGCCATGCTATTATCTTCCCTGAGTAACACAATAGGGTATATAGCCAGAAATCAACTGTGCACCATACAGTGTAAAACATATATACCATAAACATATAATGTTACACTACTGCACAATGGGGCTAGCACCACAGGTGCTGCTTACCACCCGCCTAAAGCGGTTGTGAGGCCACCAGAGTCCCTGCCTGGGTCTCCCAGACTTTGTCCCCCTCTGCAGCGTCCGAGGAGCTGACAGGAATGGCTGCCGGCGTCCTGAGGAGAGGAGGGAGCCGTGGGCGTGACCCAGAAAGAGCGGGAACTGGTGCCCGCACTGTGCACAGTGAGAGGGGTGGAGTATGCAAAGCATGCTCCAGCCCTCAGTGCTGCTCGTTCTGTGCAGCGTCCCGCCCTTCCCCTGCCTGTCAGGGCTGTGGGCGGGAGGAAAGGAAACAAGGCCGCAAAAAGCCGGGGACTCTAGTAATAAACGCGGCCGCCGTAAAAGCGCGGCCGGCGTGAAAGTCCCCGGCGCACTACAAGTCCCAGCCGCGCCGCAGTGTTTCCATGGCCGCGGCGGTCAGTGCGGCAGTCCCTATACATAAACACACTCAGCAACGCTGAGTGTGTAATGGCACATATTAACCCGGTCAGCGCCGTGGTCCCCGGTGCACTAGCACACCCAGCAAAGCTGGAGTGTTGCTGTGCGCTGTCCCCACAGGGATACAGAGTACCTCCAAGTAGCAGGGCCATGTCCCTGAACGATACCCGGCTCCTATCCAGCAGGCTCCACAGGAGTTGTGGATGAAGCACGGTCTCAGTGCCTGGAGACCGATAGGATCCCACTTCACCCAGAGCCCTGAGGGGGATGGGGAAGGAAAACAGCATGTGGGCTCCAGCCTCCGTACCCGCAATGGATACCTCAACCTTACAACACCACCGACAAGAGTGGGGTGAGAAGGGAGCATGCTGGGGGCTCTATATGGGCCCACTTTTCTTCCATCCGACATGGTCAGCAGCTGCTGCTGACCAATCTGTGGAGCTGTGCGTGCGTGTCTGACCTCCTTCGCACAAAGCAAAAAACTGAGGAGCCCGTGGGAGCACGGGGGGTGTATAGGCAGAAGGGGAGGGGCTTAACACTTTTAAGTGTAATACTTTGTGCGGCCTCCGGAGGCATAGCCTATACACCCAATTGTCTGAGTCTCCCAATGGAGCGACAAAGAAATAGAAAATTATGGCATTTATTAATGTATACACGAGGTTCCTATAGGGGGTCTTAAACCCAAACTGCAGATGCAACATGCAAAAAAATATGGCCTTACATCATCCTTGCCATCCACAGGCACGCCCAGCTGAATTAAATAGTCAGCGACCTCCGTCTGTCCTGCAGAACATGCCCAGTGTAGAGGGGTCCGGTCATCCTAATCCCCGGGAAGAGCAGAGAGAAAACATTATTTGTCTTATTAATTGTATTAAAGGAAATCTCTCAGTACGATCAACCCTTCAAAGCCGTCTATATGGCCAAACAGGTCATGGGAAGATGAAGATATGATGCCTTGATATCTGAGATATACACATTTTCTTAAATGTAGATGAGCTGCTCCAGGCTATGGGCCGGACACTGATCAGCCAGGGAATCTGTCTCCAGAGATTATTGTAAATGAAAGGAGGCATTACCAGTGTGAGACATGTACATCAGGAGAGCAATCAGTCAGTCATTACATGTCTCACACTACTAACTGCTCCTTACAATAATCTCTGGAGGCAGATTCTCAGCGAGATCTTTGTCTGGCCCATAGATCTTAACAGCTCATTTACATATAAGAACAACGTGAATTTCTCTGGAATAAGACATCAGATCGCAGATATCAAGGTGTCATTGTATTCATCTTCCTATAACGTAACTGCCCATATAGATGGTTTATCATATTTATAGTTTCCCTGTAAAAGTTAACATGTAAATTTGTTTTATTTAAGAAAGAATATTCTAAGGCAAATACTCCACAATCATGCAACTATATCGCTAATTGCTTCCGGTGCGATGACAGTCACATGATGTCACTATAGGCATGCTTATGTGTAACTGCAGGTTAGCAGGTACAGGTGCAGCAGTTGTTAGAAAGATGGGTTATTAAAGGGATACTACCATGTACGTTTTCCTCTATGCATTGTATATGGGAAAGTTACTGATTCTCAGAAGTCTGACCACTAAGTCTTCCAACCATCCTGAGAATGGGACTCTGGAAGCCGGCTCGGTCTCGTATGGAGCGGAGGTGCACTTGTTCAACCTTCCCTCTATGTAGCTTCTGTGGGAAAGCAGAGACCATTCCCTGAAGACAATGAATGAAGTGGAGGTTGAGCATAAGCACAATCACTTCACTCACAGACTAAAGGCCTGACAGAAGTACCTGAGTGCAGTACTCCGCTGTCTTCATCAGTCCCATAGACTATGAATGGAGCGGCCGTACATGTGCGACACTGCTCTGTTCCCACTTTCAGAGTGAAGTCGGTCCAGCAATCATCTAATGAGTAGAGGTGAGGGGACCCGTGGAAGTTCGGTTCGGCGGGTGCAGCCGGACATTAGATAAAGTTCTGTTCTGGACCTGGACTTGACACAAAACCTCATTGGCAGTCACTGAATGGCAGTCGGCTCTGTGCCAACATACAGCCAGCCATAAACAGAACACTTCCAGGGGAGGGGGGCAGGGTTTTCAATTTATTTTTTTTGTACACACTACATAAGAGAACGCTGATTTTACCCCCAGTGTGAGCAAAACACTGCAAGTGGCTTGCACTGGGCTGAGCACAGAGCGCACCCGACCACACAGAGCGCACCCGACCACACAGAGCGCACCCGACCACACAAAGCGCACCCGACCACACAAAGCGCACCCGACCACACAAAGCGCACCCGACCACACAGAGCGCACCCGACCACAGAGATGCTCACTCGAGTGATTTACATACAGAAAGCACTCGAACACTGATTCTTTTTGTAAAGTCCACATTTGGTACAAACACCGAACTTTAAAGTTTGGGTCTGTTCATCTCTACTGGTGAGTTCAGCTCCATTTCCAGAAAATGCTACAGCAGCCACAGATTCATACTGCAGGCGAAGTGCAGTATTACATGCTGGCTATTAATTAACTGGAGGACCACCCAATGTGTTAAAACATCTGGATGGCATATGAGTCTGCAAAGATGTTTTACACTGTCATTGCATAGTCGCCGGCTACATGAAGGTTGTGTGTCTGCAGGAGAAAACTGTAAGAGACAGTGAAAGCTGGATTCCTCATGTATAAGGCAGAGATGGTATATTTACTGTCTCTGCCTTCCTGCTTGCTGCATATACAGCACTGACCAAGCACTGGGTATATAATATAGGAAGTGCGTACAGAGCTCTCTTCTCTGGTCCCAGTGATCATGTATTGCCAGGTGCTGGGAGGAAACAGGAGCTGCTGGGTCCAGTAGACAAGTCAGCTCAGCCGAGCAGGCAGGAGGTTGATTTTGCCCTGTAAGGCTATGTGTGCACATTGCAGAAAATTCGTTAACAACAAAACTGCACCTTGTGGCCGAAAAACGCACCTTGTGCCGGAAAATGCAATGAAAACCCCATGTGTTTTGTTGTCAAATCAATGACAAAAAGGGCTAAAAAAAATTCAGGGAAAAAAATGCACAATGAATTGACATGCTGAAGCTTGTGTCAACCAAAAACTGCAGGAAAAAACCCAAAAGCAACGTGTGCACAGCATTTCTCAATCTCATAGACTTTGCTGGGAGAAGGAAAGACGTGCAGTTTTGGGCATCAAACTGCACCAAAAAAATGCAGCGTGCGATCAAAACCTAACTGTAAAACTAACTCCAGTTTTAGCAGAAATCTTCAAAAATAAAAATGTATTTAAATATTGTAATGCTCCGATTTATGGTCTTATGGGGAAACAATGTGTGAAATGAATAAAAGATAAAGAAATTAAACAAAATGTTAGAGCAAAAGCTGCTCCAAGACCGCATGGCTATTTCTAGAGCCCGGATGAAAAAAAAAAAACAAAACAAAAAAAAAAAACATATGTCTTAAGTAAAAATATAGAATTTATCTTAGTGGTCCTTTGTGGTCTTAAAGCAGCATGCCAACATTTTTATTCTATGGCCCCCTCTGTTACCAATAGATAATGTGCATATAGAATGAGCATTGAAATACTTTGCGATCGCCGCTGTCTTCTGCTGTTTCTAGCTCTCTCCTGCAGCTCTTACCTCTCGGATCTCACACCTAACAGTTTCTTTCTTCCTCTTAGGCTCCATGCCCACTCTCAGTGTTTGCAGCGTTTTGGATGTAGCGTGTTTTTGCTGCATCCAAAACGCAGCGTTGTACAGTACAAGCACAGTGGATGCGATTTCTAGAAATCCCGTGCCCACTGTGCTTGTTTTTTCTGCAACAAACACTGACCTGCGGCGCGGCTTTCCAGACCGCAGCATGTCAATTGTTTGCTGTGGAATCACATGCGTCCTCCATAGGGAGAACAGAAAAGAGAGACTGCAGCGCACTGAACCCTGATCATGGGTACAAGCAGCTGCGATCTCCTGCGGAGGAGACTTGCAGCACAGCGAGTCCTGATCGTGGGCACATACCCTTAGTCTATGAGAGCCTTGTTTTGAGTCTCATAGACTTACATGGATAAAGTGACTTCTGATTCTCACAGAAAACGCTGTATGAGCCGCCTGAACACTATAGTGGTCACACAAGGAGTGGCGCTGGAAAAGGCGATCGACATGGGCTGGTGACAGGGCGGCTGTATATAGTATATACACATGCAGGGCTTTTTACAAAATGTGAACAATAAACACGTTTCATTTAATGGCTTACATTTTGTTCTGCAGAAGAAGAAAAAAAAAACATTTAAATTAAGTCAAAAAAAAAAAAAGGCAAAAAGCTTGTGAATATCTGATCGAGAAATATTTTTAAAGGTCTTAAAACTAAATGTAGGAAAATAAGGAGAATGTGTCCGGTCATGAATGGGGGAAACAGGCCGGTCCTGTGTGCACAGCGTCCCATCACAGAAGGCAGGAGCTCCATGTGCCCAATATGTACCACCCTGTGTGCCAGCCCTTGTAGCAGTCACTGCGCATGTGCAGCTCCTGATCATCACTTGAGATGTCAGTGCAGGCTCAGCACTGGCTAACGCCGGCTCCTGCACTCTAGGAAAGTCCTGAGCATGCTGGGACTAGAAGTGCCACTCTGGGCTCAAGCTTACCTGGTCAGTCCTGGAGGCCTGAGCCTTGTCCGCCAGCACCCTGCTCCTCAGCTCCTCCAGCTGCCCCCTGTACGCCAGGTTACACACCTCCACATCGGACACTCTCACCTCCTCCATGCTGACAAAGGGAAAGAAGCCGCCTGCTACTGACAGCCAATCACAAACTTCCAAAACTCTGACGTAAGAACATGGATTAGAAAGTAGAGCGATGAGTTCTGGGAAGTGTAGTGTTTATGTCCGGACGTACGGGACACCGATAGTAGCGATGAACTATATTTCCCAGAGAACATTGCGGCTACTGTTGTTGTGGACGAGGCTGGCCGGTCCCTGGGTGACAGGGCAGGATGGAGGCCGGTAAGTTCATCACACAGAATTGCCCTCAGTAGTCTGTAAGTGCCGCACTAAGTCCTGGGGCGAGAGGTGCGCAAGTGCCGGGGAGTCAGTCCGCTCTGTGGCCATTGTGTCCGGCTCTGTGGTGTTAGTGTTGTACTGACCCTTCTCACCTCATTGTTATGTCTATGAGCGCTATTATCTGTCTGGACACTTCGAGGTGGAAAAGCTGCTGCAGAACGTCTTAGCAAATAAGTCTGCTGCCACTGCCCTTCAACTTTTACTTCCATAGGAATGCATTTACTGACACTAAGTTATGCACTAGGGTGGGGGAGGGAACAGTCCATAACATGGGGAGGGGGGTCATACCTGACACTGGTGTATCATACCTGACACTGGGGGGAGGGGGGGTCATACCTGACACTGGTGTATCATACCTGACGCTGTAGGGGGGGTCATACCTGACACTGGTGGATCATACCTGACACTGGGGGGAGGGGGGGTCATACCTGACACTGGTGTATCATACCTGACGCTGTAGGGGGGGTCATACCTGACACTGGTGGATCATACCTGACACTGGGGGGAGGGGGGGTCATACCTGACATTGGGGGGAGGGGGGATCATACCTGACACTGGGGGGAGGGGGGATCATACCTGACACTGGGGGGAGGGGGGATCATACCTGACACTGGGGGGAGGGGGGATCATACCTGACACTGGGGGGAGGGGGGGTCATACCTGACGCTGGGGGGAAGGGGGTCATACCTGACGCTGGGAGGAGGGGGGTCATACCTGACGCTGGGAGGAGGGGGGTCATACCTGACGCTGGGGGGAGGAGGGTCATACCTGACGCTGGGGGGAGGAGGGTCATACCTGACGCTGGGGGGAGGAGGGTCATACCTGACGCTGGGGGGAGGAGGGTCATACCTTACGCTGGGCGGGAGGGGGGGTCATACCTTATGCTGAGAGTAGGGGATTGTACCTGAACCTGGGGTGAGATGGTTCGTATCTTACAGCGGGGGAGGGGAAGGTGTACCTGAAACTGAGGGATGGGGGCGTATCCGACACTGATGGGGTCATACCTAACACTGGGGGTCAGGGTCATACCTAACACTGGGGGTTGGGGTCATACCTAACACTGGGGGAGGGGTTTGTACTTGACACTGGGGGAAGCACCTGACACTGGGAGTAGGGGGTTTGTACAGAGGGGGAGCGGTCGTACCTTAGACTGGGTGACAGGGGTGCACTTTCTTTCCCTGCAGTGTTCACCTCTTTGCTGGGGAATATATAACCTGGGTGCTCGCTGTTGATGAATCTCAGGGGTGAATGCCGGATTTCCTTAATTTTGAATTGCAAAAATCCTGTGTTTGTGCTGAAATCTGGAGCAGGAATCCTCGGCTGATCAGTAACCCCCATCCTTCACTGACTACATTGATTGTCTTTTATAAGGTGTACGATGTGTCAGGTAGATGTATTGCACTGTGGGTTCACACTTTCTGAGTGCTTTTTCCTCACACACTGAGCAGCACCTCTGTCCTTAGAATGTGTGCGGACGGAGGACACTGACCAGAGTCCATCGGCCTCCAAACACCTCTGCTTGATGGTCCGGTCACTTCTCCTCCGGCATAGACAGTATATGGGCAGATGTGCTGCTCAGTGTGTGAGGAAAGTGCACAAACAAACTGGTTGCTCCTTTAGGTCTGGGTCAATATCTCCTGCAGAGGACGTCTTGGAGGGATTGCTCATTAGCCATTACCACCTTCAGATTCTTCCATTTCATTATTAGGAGAGTCCGGTGTTCTAATGTAAAGAGCTGACTCATTGGATTTCTGACTACTGGATGAATATTTGTAAAAACCGCAAGAAAATGACTCTGGGTCCCTGAGAGCAGATCAATGTCAGACTCAATGGGGCTTTGGCGGATCAGCAAATAGTTTGAAGACGAAATTGGGTATAATAAAGCTGGATGTCCCAGCAATCTGGAAGGCATCTTTAAGATGTGTTTTTCTGACTTTTATAAATTCAAACACCAGGCCTTCCTATGGATGGTGGCTTTCCCATGTCTATAAAGGCGCTGCGACAGGGTAATAAAGCAGTTATTGGCTCTAGCGCTGTCAATGTGATGTCAGGGCTACAGACCATAATCTGGGAGCAGCGGTGGAGACTCAGCGAGGGACCCCGAGAAACTGAGGAAAGGACAGTTTTTAAAAAAAACAGGGAAGAGAGGTATTCCAAAACTGGAAAACCCCTTTAAGAGAGAAATTTTAAAGAATCGCAGAACTCTTACTTAACCAGCAGATATGTCGCCTTTTGATCAGTAAAGGGCCTGTTGCTTCACAGGAAGACAGGGTATTCTGGATTAACATCTGGGGCCATGAGGCTTGTATGTTTGGTATGTCGATGTGATGTCTGAGGACTGTATCATTCTTTCTGATTAGAGGAATAAAATGCTAGCTGTGCCGATCTCTGCGAGAACAGGGGGTCCCTACCAGCTGAGCCCACTCTAGCTGTGGACCTGGACTTTTGCTGACTCCCAATCTAATGAAACAATCTGAGCCCCCTGCAGCGTGGAGAGGTCAAGTGAAGCCTCCTGGTGATATTGCTCCTCTGCAGCTTTAACAGATGGGAACATGAACACTTTTGATACATTGAGTTCTTAATCCGGACCATGATCAGCAATATTGATGGAGAGAAATCGGGAGTTACCTATAGAATTTGTATGTCGCTTTCCCTTACCTAGTACTGGTGAAGGGGGAAGGGGTCGTACTTGACACGGGGGAGTGAGGTGTGGGGGGGTGGGCATACCTGACACGGATGCGGGAGGCGTACCTGACACGGATGGGGGGGGCGTACCTGACACGGATGGGGGGGCGTACCTGACACGGATGGGGGGGGGGGCGTACCTGACACGGATGGGGGGGGGCGTACCTGACACGGATGGGGGGGGCGTACCTGAAACGGATGGGGGGGGCGTACCTGACACGGATAGGGGGGGGCGTACCTGACACGGATGGGGCGGGGCGTACCTGACACGGATGGGGCGGGGCGTACCTGACACGGATGGGGCGGGGCGTACCTGACACGGATGGGGCGGGGCGTACCTGACACGGATGGGGGGGCCGTACCTGACACGGATGGGGGGGGCCGTACCTGACACGGATGGGGGGGGCCGTACCTGACACGGATGGGGGGGGCCGTACCTGACACGGATGGGGGGGCCGTACCTGACACGGATGGGGGGGCCGTACCTGACACGGATGGGGGGGGGCCGTACCTGACACGGATGGGGGGGCGTACCTGACACAGATGGGGGGCATACCTGACACGGGTGGGGGGTTCGTACCTGACACGGGTGGGGGGTTCGTACCTGACACAGGTGGAGGGGGCATATCTGACACAGGGGAGAGAGTTAGGGTTGTACCTGACACGGGGGAGGGGCGTACCTGACATGGAAGGGGGGCGTAGCTGACAGTGGGGAAAGAGGGGGCGTAGCTGACACTGGGGAAAGAGGGGGCGTAGCTGACACTGGGGGAAGGGGACGACATAGTTAAAACTGGGGGAAGAGGGGGCTTACCTGACACTGGGGAAAGGTGAGGACGTACCTGACAGTGGGCGACCCCCTCGTACCCCCTGCGTACCTTGCACTGGGTCATGTTGATAAATCCGAAGTTGTCACAAGATGACAGCCTGGTTAGTCCTTAAATGGTTTTCAAAAACCTCTCCAATTAGAAAATGCGCTGTACCTTGGACACTTAGAAACTTAGTGAAAATCTTGGACTTGTTTTCCAGTGTGAATAAAAACAAAAACTTTTCTTGAAACATTGAAATTAAAATGGTAGAAACGATAAAAACCAGGACATCCCGGGGATAGTATTAGCCTGCCATGAATAAGGACTGTACACAAATGCTGGTTTGAAACGCGTAGTTTTTTTTTTTTTTAATTTTTTTTTTTTCCAGGATGCCCGGTCTTCAATGTGTCAACTATTTTAATTTGCATATTTCATGAAAAGTTTTTATTCACGCTGAGATACAAGTGCAGGACTTTCTCTAACTTTGAACCCCCCCCTTCATTCCCTCCCAATCGGGATTTTTCATCTGGGAACTTCCTATAGATTTGACCAAGCATTTGAGAGGGCGCTGTGTTATCGCTGGAGGGCCATCTATGTGGCCATCACTAATTCACAGTGCCACTGTGACAAACAACCAGGATCCGCTGTTATCAGTGTGACCCCACATTATATAGTGTTAGGATTGTAGACAGGTATGATTACTAGCATGAGTGACTTGTTAACTTACCCTTGAAACCTACTTATATTATCAGGAAGTAAATCTGGAAGCCTCACATGACTGGTTATAGTCATCGTAGCCGGGGGCTGGCCGCAGGCTCTGGTATTTGATGACTATAGCATAAATCAATGCTCTCGTTCCAGTTAGCGTTGTCATCTGATAACCAGAAAATCAGGGTGCACAGCTGTGGTAGGGATCCACCAGCCGGCCTCGTGGCATGGCCTCCACAGGGTTAATCCTGGCTTCATAATGACCAAAACTGATTGAAGTGCCTGAGAAGCTAGAAGGAGAATGATATATTATTAATGGACGTTTATCCCATATAAATATGTGCAGGGAGTGAACCGAAGTGCATTTTGTTATAGTTATGCAGTGTTACGTTTCAATAAAGGATCACAGATAAAAGCCCTGTAAGAGGAGGATAGGGGGTTTCCACAGCACACGCACACGGGGGCTTGGAACGGGCAAACCCGCCAAGAGCTGATGGCCGGGGGTTTCCACTTGGGATAAGCCCAGTAATAAAGTCTATTACAATAGTTTTTCACCTAAAAAATAAAACCCATCATTGATACATTGTGTCCTAGATCCTGTTCTGTATAAATTTACAGAGAAGTATTTGTAAATAATATAATATAGAATGGCTCCATATTTCTTACAGGTTATGCAAGTTATGAAAATGAAATTTTTGAATCGGATTACCTGGAATTAGAAGAACTCCCGGACACCGATGAGCCTGTTTACATTTTAGGAGAGCAATATGACATTAAAACAGGTTGGTAGAGTGATAAGCAGCAAGTGAGGCTGGAGCCCACCGCTCAGTATGCAGCCGTGAGGTTATTAAAGGAACCTGTCACCAGATTTGGTGACTATAACGGCCACCACCAGTGGGCTCTTATATACAGCATTCTAACATGCTGTATATAAGAGCCCAAGCCACTGTTTAGAATGTAAAAATCACTTTACATTACTTACCTAAATGGTTGCTGCGGTGGGGTTGGGTCATATGGGCATCTCTGGTGCCGGTGCCTTCTCTTTCGGCCCTCTTTGTCATCTTTCTTCTGAAGCCGGGGTGCATGATGTGTCCTACATCATACACACAGGCCGGTATTGAGGTCCTGTGCAGGGCAGATCAAAGTATTGCAGTGCGCCTGCGCGGGACCAGCGAGTGTGTATGACGTAGGATGCATCATTCACACAGGCTTCAGAAGGAGGACGAAGATGACCGAAAGAGGAGGCGCCGATATGGCGCAACTCCACCACAGTCACCCTTTAGGTAAGTATTCTAAAGTGATTTTTACATTCTACAGAGCAGCTTGGGCTCTTATATACAGTACTAGAAGGTGGCCCGATTCTACGCATCGGGTATTCTAGAATTTACGTATTGTGTAGTTCATGTATGATTTTTGTTATATATATATATATATATATATATATATATATATATATATATATATATATATAGATATATAGATATATATATATATATAGATATATATATATATATATATATATATAGATATAGATATAGATGTTGTTGTGTGTAGTTACCAAGTGTTTGTGTAGGGCGCTGTACATGTTCTGGGTGTTGTCTGGGTGTGATGGGGGGTGAGAGCGGTGTTGTTTGTGGAGCGCTGTGTGTCTGTAGCGTTGTGTGTGTGTTGCGCAGTTTGTGTGTGTGTGGTGTGTTTTGGGGGGAGGTATGTTTTGTGCAATGTGCGGTATGTGCGTATATTTGTGTGTGCAGCGTTGTCTGTGTGTGTGGGTGTCTGTGTAGGGCAGTTGTTTGTGGTTCCCAGTGTGTGGTGTGGTGTGTTGTGCAGTGCGCGCGTGTGTGTGTGTGTGTTGGGGGGAGGTGTGCACTTCCCATCGTGCTCCATCCCCCATGCAGCGCACTCCCCATCGTGCTCCATCCCGTATGCTGCGCACCCCCCATCGTGCTCCATCTCCCATCCTGCGCACTCCCAAACGTGCTCCATCCGCCATGCTGCGCACTCCCAAACGTGCTCCATCCGCCATGCTGCGCACTCCCCATCGTGCTCCATCCCCCATGCTGCGCACTCCCCATCGTGCTCCATCTCCCATGCTGCGCACTCCCAAACGTGCTCCATCCGCCATGCTGCGCACTCCCAAATGTGGTCCATCCGCCATGCTGCGCACTCCCAAACGTGCTCCATCCGCCATACTCCGCACTCCCCATCGTGCTGCATCCTCCATGCTGCGCACTCCCAAACGTGCTCCATCCGCCATACTCCGCACTCCCCATCGTGCTGCATCCCCCATGCTGCGCACTCCCAAACGTGCTCCATCTGCCATGCTGCGCATTTCCAAACGTGCTCCATCCGCCATGCTGCGCACTCCCAAACGTGCTCCATCCGCCATGCTGCGCACTCCCAAACGTGCTCCATCCGCCATGCTGCGCACTCCCAAACGTGCTCCATCCGCCATGCTGCGCACTCCCCATCGTGCTCCATCTCCCATGCTGCGCACTCCCAAATGTGCTCCATCCGCCATGCTGCGCACTCCCAAACGTGGTCCATCCGCCATGCTGCGCACTCCCAAACGTGCTCCATCCGCCATACTCCGCACTCCCCATCGTGCTCCATCCCCCATGCAGCGCACTCCCCATCGTGCTCCATCCCGTATGCTGCGCACCCCCCATCGTGCTCCATCTCCCATCCTGCGCACTCCCAAACGTGCTCCATCCGCCATGCTGCGCACTCCCAAACGTGCTCCATCCGCCATGCTGCGCACTCCCCATCGTGCTCCATCCCCCATGCTGCGCACTCCCAAACGTGCTCCATCCGCCATGCTGCGCACTCCCCATCGTGCTCCATCTCCCATGCTGCGCACTCCCAAACGTGCTCCATCCGCCATGCTGCGCACTCCCAAACGTGGTCCATCCGCCATGCTGCGCACTCCCAAACGTGCTCCATCCGCCATACTCCGCACTCCCATCGTGCTGCATCCTCCATGCTGCGCACTCCCAAACGTGCTCCATCTGCCATGCTGCGCATTTCCAAACGTGCTCCATCCGCCATGCTGCGCACTCCCAAACGTGCTCCATCCGCCATACTGCGCACTCCCAAACGTGCTCCATCCGCCATGCTGCGCACTCCCAAACGTGCTCCATCCGCCATGCTGCGCACTCCCAAACGTGCTCCATCCGCCATGCTGCGCACTCCCAAAGGTGCTCCATCCGCCATGCTGCGCCAGCATCAGCCTCTCTACCTGCAGCATCAGCCTCTCTCCTCCCAGCATCAGCCTCCATCCGCCATGCTGCGCACTCCCAAAGGTGCTCCATCCGCCATGCTGCGCCAGCATCAGCCTCTCTACCTGCAGCATCAGCCTCTCTCCTCCCAGCATCAGCCTCTCTGTCGCCAGCATCAGCCTCTCTGTCGCCAGCATCAGCCTCTCTGTCGCCAGCATCAGCCTCTCTGTCGCCAGCATCAGCCTCTCTGTCGCCAGCATCAGCCTCTCTGTCGCCAGCATCAGCCTCTCTGTCGCCAGCATCAGCCTCTCTGTCCCCAGCATCAGCCTCTCTGTCCCCAGCATCAGCCTCTCTGTCGCCAGCATCAGCCTCTCTGTCCCCAGCATCAGCCTCTCTGTCCCCAGCATCAGCCTCTCTGTCCCCAGCATCAGCCTCTCTGTCCCCAGCATCAGCCTCTCTGTCCCCAGCATCAGCCTCTCTGTCCCCAGCATCAGCCTCTCTGTCCCCAGCATCAGCCTCTCTGTCCCCAGCATCAGCCTCTCTGTCCCCAGCATCAGCCTCTCTGTCCCCAGCATCAGCTTCTCTGTCCCCAGCATCAGCTTCTCTGTCCCCAGCATCAGCTTCTCTGTCCCCAGCATCAGCTTCTCTGTCCCCAGCATCAGCTTCTCTGTCCCCAGCATCAGCTTCTCTGTCCCCAGCATCAGCTTCTCTGTCCCCAGCATCAGCTTCTCTGTCCCCAGCATCAGCCTCTCTGTCCCCAGCATCAGCCTCACGCAGCATCAGCCTCTCTGTCCCCAGCATCAGCCTCTCTGTCCCCAGCATCAGCTTCTCTGTCCCCAGCATCAGCTTCTCTGTCCCCAGCATCAGCCTCTCTGTCTCCAGCATCAGCCTCTCTGTCCCCAGCATCAGCCTCTCTGTCCCCAGCATCAGCCTCTCTGTCCCCAGCATCAGCCTCTCTGTCCCCAGCATCAGCCTCTCTGTCCCCAGCATCAGCCTCTCTGTCGCCAGCATCAGCCTCTCTGTCGCCAGCATCAGCCTCTCTGTCGCCAGCATCAGCCTCTCTGTCGCCAGCATCAGCCTCTCTGTCGCCAGCATCAGCCTCTCTGTCGCCAGCATCAGCCTCTCTGTCGCCAGCATCAGCCTCTCTGTCGCCAGCATCAGCCTCTCTGTCGCCAGCATCAGCCTCTCTGTCGCCAGCATCAGCCTCTCTGTCGCCAGCATCAGCCTCTCTGTCGCCAGCATCAGCCTCTCTGTCGCCAGCATCAGCCTCTCTGTCGCCAGCATCAGCCTCTCTGTCGCCAGCATCAGCCTCTCTGTCGCCAGCATCAGCCTCTCTGTCGCCAGCATCAGCCTCTCTGTCGCCAGCATCAGCCTCTCTGTCGCCAGCATCAGCCTCTCTGTCGCCAGCATCAGCCTCTCTGTCGCCAGCATCAGCCTCTCTGTCGCCAGCATCAGCCTCTCTGTCGCCAGCATCAGCCTCTCTGTCGCCAGCATCAGCCTCTCTGTCGCCAGCATCAGCCTCTCTGTCGCCAGCATCAGCCTCTCTGTCGCCAGCATCAGCCTCTCTGTCGCCAGCATCAGCCTCTCTGTCGCCAGCATCAGCCTCTCTGTCGCCAGCATCAGCCTCTCTGTCGCCAGCATCAGCCTCTCTGTCGCCAGCATCAGCCTCTCTGTCGCCAGCATCAGCCTCTCTGTCGCCAGCATCAGCCTCTCTGTCGCCAGCATCAGCCTCTCTGTCGCCAGCATCAGCCTCTCTGTCGCCAGCATCAGCCTCTCTGTCGCCAGCATCAGCCTCTCTGTCGCCAGCATCAGCCTCTCTGTCGCCAGCATCAGCCTCTCTGTCGCCAGCATCAGCCTCTCTGTCGCCAGCATCAGCCTCTCTGTCGCCAGCATCAGCCTCTCTGTCGCCAGCATCAGCCTCTCTGTCGCCAGCATCAGCCTCTCTGTCGCCAGCATCAGCCTCTCTGTCGCCAGCATCAGCCTCTCTGTCGCCAGCATCAGCCTCTCTGTCGCCAGCATCAGCCTCTCTGTCGCCAGCATCAGCCTCTCTGTCGCCAGCATCAGCCTCTCTGTCGCCAGCATCAGCCTCTCTGTCGCCAGCATCAGCCTCTCTGTCGCCAGCATCAGCCTCTCTGTCGCCAGCATCAGCCTCTCTGTCGCCAGCATCAGCCTCTCTGTCGCCAGCATCAGCCTCTCTGTCGCCAGCATCAGCCTCTCTGTCGCCAGCATCAGCCTCTCTGTCGCCAGCATCAGCCTCTCTGTCCCCAGCATCAGCCTCTCTGTCGCCAGCATCAGCTTCTCTGTCCCCAGCATCAGCTTCTCTGTCCCCAGCATCAGCTTCTCTGTCCCCAGCATCAGCCTCTCTGTCCCCAGCATCAGCCTCACGCAGCATCAGCCTCTCTGTCCCCAGCATCAGCTTCTCTGTCCCCAGCATCAGCTTCTCTGTCCCCAGCATCAGCTTCTCTGTCCCCAGCATCAGCCTCTCTGTCCCCAGCATCAGCCTCTCTGTCCTCAGCATCAGCCTCTCTGTCTCCAGCATCAGCCTCTCTGTCTCCAGCATCAGCCTCTCTGTCTCCAGCATCAGCCTCTCTGTCTCCAGCATCAGCCTCTCTGTCTCCAGCATCAGCCTCTCTGTCTCCAGCATCAGCCTCTCTGTCTCCAGCATCAGCCTCTCTGTCTCCAGCATCAGCCTCTCTGTCTCCAGCATCAGCCTCTCTGTCTCCAGCATCAGCCTCTCTGTCTCCAGCATCAGCCTCTCTGTCTCCAGCATCAGCCTCTCTGTCTCCAGCATCAGCCTCTCTGTCTCCAGCATCAGCCTCTCTGTCTCCAGCATCAGCCTCTCTGTCTCCAGCATCAGCCTCTCTGTCTCCAGCATCAGCCTCTCTGTCTCCAGCATCAGCCTCTCTGTCTCCAGCATCAGCCTCTCTGTCTCCAGCATCAGCCTCTCTGTCTCCAGCATCAGCCTCTCTGTCCCCAGCATCAGCCTCACGCAGCATCAGCCTCTCTGTCCCCAGCATCAGCTTCTCTGTCCCCAGCATCAGCCTCTCTGTCTCCAGCATCAGCCTCTCTGTCTCCAGCATCAGCCTCTCTGTCTCCAGCATCAGCCTCTCTGTCTCCAGCATCAGCCTCTCTGTCTCCAGCATCAGCCTCTCTGTCTCCAGCATCAGCCTCTCTGTCTCCAGCATCAGCCTCTCTGTCTCCAGCATCAGCCTCTCTGTCTCCAGCATCAGCCTCTCTGTCTCCAGCATCAGCCTCTCTGTCTCCAGCATCAGCCTCTCTGTCTCCAGCATCAGCCTCTCTGTCTCCAGCATCAGCCTCTCTGTCTCCAGCATCAGCCTCTCTGTCTCCAGCATCAGCCTCTCTGTCCCCAGCATCAGCCTCACGCAGCATCAGCCTCTCTGTCCCTAGCATCAGCCTCTCCGTGTCCAGCATCAGCCTCCCCATCCCAGCCTTCCCCAGGATCAGCCTCTGTCCTCTCAGCCTCCTCCAGCACGCCGTGCTCCTCTGCCGACACTCACAGATCCGATCGCATACACTCACACACACCCACACACACCCACCCGATCGCATACACTCACACACACCCGATCGCATACACTCACACACAAAGACACACACACTGACGATATTGCACATACGCGCTGATACTCACAACATCCGGGGATATCACATGCTTCTGGCCATGTGATCCCCCGGCAGGTCCTGGAAGCTCACAACAGCACAGTATCGCCGCCGAGAAGCAAGCGATATCCCAGGATGTTGTGAGTATGTGGATGCGATGTGATGTGTGAGGTGTGTGTGAGTGTGATCTGATTTGTGTGTGTGTGTGTGCTGTTATGTGTGTGTATGTTCCGCAGCTGCAGGACCTTGATGTGTGGATGCGATGTGATGTGTGTGTGAGGTGTGTGTGAGAGTGAGTGTGAGCCGGTGTACACTGGTAACTATGATACACATCGGGTAACTAAGGGACCTTAGTTACCCGATGTTTATAATGGTTACCAGCTTTCACGGCCTCCGTCAAGATCCCATCATCGCAAGGTTATGTCTGGCGCTGCCGGGATCCTGACGGAGCCGGTGTAGAAGCAAGCGATATCCCAGCATGTTGTGATGTGTGAGGTGTGTGTGAGAGTGAGTGTGAGAGTGAGTGTGATCTGATGTGTGTGTGTGTGTACTCACCTGGGAATCGGAGCTCCGTGTCAGTTGGGCCAGAGCGAGCGTGCATTGCGTGAGGGGAGCGGGGCCTGCAGAGAGCCGGGGCGAGAGGCCAATCCGTGTGGGGGGCGGGGCCATGGCGAGCCCAGCGGCCAATCAGCTTTGTGTCACCGTAAGGACACAATTTCGGAGCATGACAGACAGACAGACAGACAGAATAAGGCAATTATATATATATAGATATTAGAATGCTGTATATAAGAGCTCACTGGTGGTGGCCGCAGCTTATAGGCCCCAAATCTGCTGACAGGTTCCCTTTTAGGGCTATGTGCCCACAGGACTATAATTGCGGAATTTGCCACGGAAAACCTGCGGATTTATCTGGATTTTCTAGATAAATCCGCAGGATTTAGCAAGTACAGACACTCCCCATGTTATCCTATGGGACATGGGGAGTGTCTGTGTCCACACTGCGGAATGTGCGGCTGCAGAATATGCTGCAGATGACCCACAGCTGCACGTAACTGCATGTCAATTATTCCTGCGGAAATACCTGCGGAATTCCGCCTCTCCACTATGAAGATAGAGGACGGGACTTCCGCAGGTAAGTCGCATGAATGTCCGCAGGTTTTCCACAGATATTTCACTGGAATCCCGCAGCAATGTATAGCTGCGGATTCCAGGGAGATGCTGCGGAGAAACCTGCAGATATATCTGCGGGTACAGAGTCCCGTGGTCACATAGCCTAAGGGAATGTGCGCACCACCAATCTTCAGGAGGCTTCCACTTGATGCCGCTCGCTATTTGTATATATAATGTGTGAAGATAAGAATAACCTTGGCGAGTTTGCCTGGGTTTAACCCCTCCACCCCTGGGCAGCATTCCAATTTTCACCTTCTTCCAAGAGCCATAACTTTTTTTATTTTTCTGTCAATATAGCCATATGAGGGCTTGTTGTTTGCAGGACGATTGTACTTTTGAACGACACCATTAATTCTGCCACATATTGTACTGGAAAATGGGGAAAAATTCCATGTGCGGTGAAATTGCAAAAAAAAAGTGCAATTACACGATTGTTCTTGGAGTTTTTTATTTACCGTGTTCAATATTTGGTAAAACTGACCTAGCATTATGATGCCTCATGTCGGTACGAGTTCATATATACCAAACATGTATATTTTTCCTTTTATTTAAGTAGTCAAAAAATTCTGACGTTTGTCCAAAAAAGAGTAGCGCTTTTGTCCCCATTTTCCGAGACGCGTAGTGTTCTCATTTTTCGAGATCTGGGGCTCAGTGGCGGCATATTTTTTGCGGCCTTGAGCTGGGGTTTTTAATTATAACATTTTTTAATAGATGCGCTGTTTTGATTGCGTGTTATTGCATTTTAAAACTAAATTCTGGCGTTTTTAATTTTTTTTTTCTTTCGTTATGCCGTATGCCTATTAGATTAATTGATTTTATATTTTGATCGGGCATTTCTGATCGCAACGATACCAAATATGTGTATTTATTATTATTATTATTATTATTTTATTTTCAATGAGGCTAAAGGAGGGTGATTTGAACTTGTAATTTTTTATTTTTTTTTTTCCATATTTTTTTAAAACTTTGTTTTTAAATGATTTTTTTTTTTACTAGTTTCCCTAAAGGACTTTATGCCTACATAGTCCGATCGCTTCTCCTGATCAGAGTTATGCTTCAGTACTAGTGACAGTCATGGCCATGGACGTATATGTACGTCCTTGGTCGTGAAGGGGTTAAAGGGGATTTGTCAGCAGATTTTTTTTAATCTGGGAGCAGCATAACGTAGGAACAGAGAGCCTGATTCCAGAGATGTTTGGTTATGTGCTGCAGTTTCAATACAATCAGTATTTTATCACTAGGAGACTATCACTATAGGACTAGGTCTCATGAGCAGGACTGTCTAATTAGTCTGTAGCACCCCACCCCCACTGTTGATTGGCAGCTTCCTGACAGTGTACTTAAGACACTGCCAATCAGTGGTGTGGGCGGGTTTTTTTTCACAGCTTAACATTCTGACCTCTGCAACATCTACAGCAGAGATAACAGAGATTCTATCAAAACTGCACCAAGCAGTCCAGTAAGGGACACATCAATGGAACTGGGGGCTCTGCCCCTACACCATGCTGCTTTCAGATTACATGGCAAAGAACCTGCAGACAGATTCCCTTTAAAAGTCATTGTGTACATACTCTGAGCCTCCCATCACAGCCTCAGCAACATTGACAGTGCTGTAAGTTATCTTCATAATGGAAGCCATAACAGTAGTGTGAACATCGCCGCAACTGTCTTGTGAAATTCATCTTGCCCTGCCAGTTTATTGGCTGTTTTTTGTTTTTTATTCCTTTCACAAGTTGATCTTTTATTTACTTGTGCAAACCTTGCTGAGTAGTTTTTGTCTTGATCATCTGCGGAGGAAAGGCTGCTCGTGTGTGGCCATTCCTCCGCTTCTATATGGTTTGGACGTATAGAAACCCAAACCACAGGCAGGATGTTTCTGGGCAGTTCCTGGGAGTTTCATGGGCAAAAATGGGCAGAATTTTAGACGTGTATCTGTTTTTATGTATTCGTTCTTTTTCCCAGAAAGCAAATCTTTTCAAGTAAACCTATTGTTACTGAACCTAACTGGTGATTCTCTGTTGCTTTATAGAGAAATGTGCTCTGCTGTCAGACGTTACCTCCCGCTTGTGGTTTACATACAGAAAGAAATTTTCTCCCATAGGTGAGTATGGAGCTGCTCCCCTCTACGACTTTCTGGACTTTATAGCTGCTCCACCACCAATATACAGTGAAAAATTCCATCTTTCCAAATGATTTGCCTTCTGTTAAATTCAATTTTTTTATGCCATTGGTATTGCAAAATGAATTATAATTAATAGATAAATTTAATTTATTTCAGGAGGAATTTGTGGACTTTATATGACAATTGGCCATTACTCAACATAATATGACAAAATCGGGACAGCTTCATTTTTTGTTTTCTACTCTCATAATAGACCCAAAATGTTTAGGGCACACATAAACCCGTCCTTACTACCAAAAGAACGTACTTTACGAACTGGTTACCTGCCGCTATTAGTATGTAGGGAGAGGTGACACAGTATTGTGTGAGCTGCACTGCTTCCACTATTGTCCTCTGCAGGCAGCCAATATGGTAAATTAGTTAGAAGCTGTTTATCTTCTTAAAGAGGACTCTGTCAGCAGATTTCTGCAATGTAACCTGAAGCCAGCATGCTGCAAGTGTTAAAACAGACTTCAGCCCTGCCTCTGTTATCTCCTAGTCTTTTTTTGTTTAACTGTAGTGTTGGTTTGAGCCTCTTTATCATTTGTGGGTCTCAGTAGCACATTAGTAAGGCCTTGTGCGCACTAGGCGTTTTTGCTGCGTTTTTAGCGGCGTTTTTGTGCTGAAAACGCAGTGACATTGCTTCCCCAGCAATGTCTATGGGTTTTCAAAAGTGCTGTCCGCACACAGCGTTTTTTTGTAGCTGCGTTTTTGTGGTGACCACAAAAATGCAGCATGTAAATTATTTCTGCGTTTTTCACCCATTGAGTTCAATGAGATGTTCAACAACGCAATGAAAAATGCATATAGCTGCGTTTCTATGACTAAAAACGCAGCTATAAACGCAAGGGGTGGGCAGTATAGTGACGTGTACAGGAAGAGGATTCCTTCTGTTGGTAAACACAGAAGCATGAATCCTCCCGGTACCGTCACCGCTGCGTCCACAACCCGCCCGGTGCCATGTCAGCTCCGTGCGGCGCCATGTCTGGGCGGGAGGTGGAGGCAGCGGCAAAAACAAAAGTGAACAGTAGAAAAAAAAAATGTCATATATACTCACCTGTCTGCAGGGTCCCGGTGCCATGCCCGCTCCTGTCCTGGTACCGCCGCTATGGCTGTGTGCAGTCTCCCCGGGGCACGTACAAAGCTTGCAGGACCTGGCGGTGGATCACCTGATGCAGTCACCTGATGCAGTCACCTGACGCATCAGCTGATCGTAATTCTCGCGGTGTCGCCGGCTTTTTCGTGCCCGGCCGGCTATCAGCTGATCTTGCCGTCAGGGGACTTCATCAGCTGATTACCGGCAGCTCCTGCAGCGATGGGACAGGATCAGACTCTCATCCGATCGCTGCAGGAGCTGCCGGTAATCAGCACAGACGTGAGTATTTATTTATTTTTTTTTGCACTGATGCTTCAGCTGATTGTATAATCGGCTTTTATACAATCAGCTGATGTGTGATGTGCTTCAGCCCCTAGAACCTGACACATCATCTGATCGCTTTGCCTTCCAGCAAACCGATCAGATGATATTGGATCTGGATTGGACGGCGCGGGACCCTGACCCAGGATTACTGCGGAGGGGGGTTCTTTATTTCAATAAAGATGGAGTCACTAATTGTGTTGTGTTTTATTTCTAATAAAAATATTTTTCTGTGTTGTGTTTTTTTTTTATCTTTACTAGAAATTCATGGTGGCCATGTCTAATATTGGCGTGACACCATGAATTTCGGGCTTAGGGCCAGCTGATAATATACAGCTAGCCCTAACTCCATTATTACCCAGTGAGCCACCCGGCATCAGGGCAGCTGGAAGAGTTGGATACAGCGCCAGAAGATGGCGCTTCTATGAAAGCGCCATTTTCTGGGGTGGCTGCGGACTGCAATTCGTAGTGGGGGTGCCCAGAAAGCATGGGCACTCTGCACTGCGGATTCCAATTCCCAGCTGCCTAGTTGTACCTGGCTCGACTCAAAAATTGGGCGAAGCCCACGTCATTTTTTTTTTTTTAATTATTTCTTGAAATTCATGAAATAATAATAATAAAAAAAAAAGGGCTTCCCTATATTTTTGATTCCCAGCCGGGTACAAATAGGCAGGTGGGGATTGGGGGCAGCCTGTACCTGCTTGCTGTACCTGGCTAGCATACAAAAATATAGCGAAGCCCATGTCATTTTTTTTTTTCTCTTTGGGCAAAAAACTCCTGCATGCAGTCCTGGATGGAGGATGCTGAGCCTTGTAGTTCTGCAGCTGCTGTCTGCTCTCCTGCATACACTAGTTCTGCAGCTGTCTGCTCTCCTGCATACAATGAACATTTGGAAGAAGGAAATGACATGAGACCTTTTTTTTCTTTTTTTTTTTTCATCAACAATCTTTAATGGCATTGTGCACTGATTAAAAACGCAGTGGGCAAAAACGCAGCAAAAAAACGCACCAAATCGCGGTAAAAACGCATGCGTTTTTGTCGCGTTTTTTAGCCGCGGGTGCGTTTTTTGAGACAAAAACGCACATAAAAATGCAGCGTGAAAAAAACGCCTAGTGCGCACATACCCTTATAGTCCAACTTCAGCCCCTCTGTGATTCACAGATTTTGTCTATAGAAATGGAAGATGAAAGCCTGGTGTAGGTGGGGGCAGCTCTCAGAGCTCTGCTACATGCAAAGTCTAAAATCTTTCCCTGTGTGAGAATAGCTGCAGCCACTAATCTAAGTGATACATCATTGAACTCAGGGCCTCTTAGTTTATATTATGCTGCTCTCAGATGAGCTAGCAAAAACCTGTTGACAGATTCCCTTTAATAAATTCTTGTACACTTGGTCCCTTGCTCATATATTTAGTTTTTTGATCATTTAACTTTAGGATTTCCTTAAAAGATCATTATACAGACAGTGAGCTGCTCGGAATTGTTGCTGCGTGTTGATTACTTGCTTCTATCTGGTGGGGAACCCCAGACCAAGTGTGATGGAGCTTCAGGGCTCCAGAAAACCCTGTGGAGTATCACCGCTTTGGAGCTTTTGTAACATGAATCCAAAATGGAAATGCAATCTGAGTATATAGTATTGGATAATTGTTAATTCTGTGCTCTATCAACAGGAGGCACAGGCCCTTCATCTGATGCTGGATGGGGATGTATGCTGAGATGTGGGCAAATGATGCTGGCACAGGCCTTAATCTGCCAGCATTTGGGCCGAGGTTAGTAATGCAGCTTTTCTGCACATAATACTGCATATTTTGGCAGAAAATGTTTGTTTTTTATCGCTTTTTTTTTTATACATTTTTTCTGGCTTTTTTTTTTTCTTCATTCGTTTTTCTAGTCATGGCAATTGCAGGGGTTCCTGCGCTGTACCCCCACAATCGCCGCCGGTTCTCTGGCTGATGTTACAGCCAGGACTCGGCTCTCACTGCTCGGAGCAGTGCCTGTGCCGCTCCTGGTAGTTTAACCCCTTAAATGCTGCGATTAATGCGATGCAGAGAGATGAATCGCTTACCTCTCCTTGGCGATCGGGTCCCTGCAATGTGATCACAGGCACCCGATCGCTGCAATGGCAACCCTGGGTTGTCACTGACGACCCCGGGTTACTTAGCTTCGGAGAGCCTCACACACCATGCCGGATGGGTCAGTGTTGCTAGTGCAGCACTGACAGATCTGATCCACTGTAGTGATCAAGCATGAGCAGGAAAAAACGCAGAAACAATTGACATGCTGCAGATTTCTTTCTGTACCAAAATCTTTAAGGAAAAAATCTGCAACATGTGCACAAGTCAGGACTCTCATAGACTTTGCTGGGATATGGTTTTCCTTGCATATTGATTAAAATCTGCATAAAGTAATCAGTGTGGGCACACAACCTAAACAGTAATATTTTTTTGTGCAGCATTGCATATGTTGATGAGGCAGGACTAGTGCAGCGGGGCACCTCCACCCCAGATTAGTCCTGCCTCCGATCGTCTAATCACCCATCCCTGGGTATGACTGACACAATAAATGTGGAAATATTTTACTGATATCTTTTAACTGTAATTTGTATGCCCGGATATCTGACCTGACTAAATGCAGTATAAGGTGAGGTGTTTTGCTGGATTGGTATCTGTATCTGTGTCCGCCATACTCCCTAATTGTCAGGCTCCAGTGACTTGCACTTCTCTTGATGTATCACGCACGTCTCGGCACCGGTATACGCCGGGAGTCTATAACAGGCACTTACATTTCCATTTTTATTTAGAGTGGAGATGGGAGAAACATAAAACACAGCCGGAAGAATATTACCAAATCCTACACTGCTTTTTGGACAGAAAAAATAGTTGTTATTCAATTCATCAAATGGGTAAGAAAAATGCATTCATTCATGGATTTTATGTGGAAATTGATATTGCAGCCGACACAACTATGTTGTACAAAAAATATTTTAGCCCTCCTAACCCATCTATATGGGCATGCACGTCATATGAAGCTGAATAAAATGATACCTTGATATCTGCGACCTGATGACGTATTTCAGAGAAGTCCATGTTTTTCTTATACGTAAATCAGCTGGACACTGATCTCCTGGAGAATCTGCCTTTGGTATTACCTGTGTGAGACTTGTAATGACTGACAGTCTGATCTCATTGCAGAGCTGTGCGTAATTATAACTAACACAGTACAGCAGAGTTGAGCTTTGTTTCATTACAAACAGATTTGCAGTTGTCCTCCCATACTCTGTTTGCACAATTATTAGGCAATTTTTGATGTTTTATTTTATTATTGAACAACTTCAGTGCAGTCAGGCAATCCAAAACGCTGGTAAACCTGAATATTTAAGAACGTATAATGAGGTTTTGTCTTTTTCAGGATATTTTTTTGTGTGCATGATTATTGGACAACCATTAGCCTAAATGAGTATTAATTTTTAAATGGAAATTATCACCAGGTTTTTGCTATGCAATCTGTGAACAGTATGCTTTAGAGGAAGAGACCCTGATTCCAGTGATTTGTCACTTACCAAGCTGTTGCTGTCATCTTGATAACTACTGCACATCTAGTAATGCTCAGAATTTTAAGCTCTGTATAACCCCGACCTCATCACTGATTAACAGCTTTCTGTATACACTGTACTGTTATGATTCAGGGACCGAGGAGGATCAAAAAATCCCAAAACGGTAACAGAGTGGCTAGAAACTTAACGGACTGCAGACCTAATCCTGACACACAACTAGAAGTAGGCGTGGGACAAGCCTATGATGACCTGGACGCCTCGACAAAGCTGGAGAACTAAATCTCAAAAATAGAGATATAAGAAAGCTAATCTGCCTCGGAGCAGTCCCCAAAGATAGATAGCCCTCCACATGTAAAAGCTATGGTGATATAGAAAAACACAATACAAAGCTAGAAAATACAGATTTCACAAAGGTGAGGCCCAAACTATCTTTATAGGAAAGGATAGGAAAGAGCAACTGTCTGCAGCAGTAAAAACCCTAATATATACCAGCACTTCTGATATGGAAAAATCCTGAGGTCACACAACCTCTCCCCCACTGTATCAGCACTCTGATGTTACTGGGATACAAAAACACTAATCCAGATGAGGGACTGAATTAATACCAAGCATGACAAAACACAATACATTGCAGAATCATGGAGCTAAGTATACAGACACTCCCAGCAGGTAATGATCCCATTCCACCAAGAACTCCACACAGACAAAATAGGAATCAAGCCTTAGTATCAAAGCAGAAAAAACAACAAGAAAGTGGAAAACACTTTCTTGTTGTTTTTTATCTGAGAGGAGTTCTGGTAGTGAGCAGAGCTGGTAACAGAATGTCTTTCACACACAGGAGACATTGACCACCGGCAAGTAACAAGAGAAAACTACTCGGTTAAATAGCCCAATCTGACCCTGATTGCCAGTCCTCCACAGGTGTGTGGCTTTCATTCCACACATCAACTGCACCGCCAGCATTAACCACAAGAGGGAGGCCCAAACAGGAAACCGTATTCACAACACTGTATATAGAAAGGTGCCAATCAGTGTGTGTGTGTGTGTGTGTGTGTGTGTGGGGGGGGGGTAGGGTTATATAGATCTCTTGAATATGTAGGGATAAATCATTTTAGCAGGTTTACTAGTCCTCTGGAGATAATCTACTGCTGATTAAACACTGGTTTTATCTAAACTACACTAAGTAGCCCAGTAAGTGACACTTCACTGGAATCAGGATCTCTGTCTCTACATTATGCTGCTCTCAGATTATGTGACAAAACATTAAAGAAGTAATGATCATTAAGTCTCTGTTTCTACCAATGTCCTGTCCCTTTTAGGAGCCATAAGTGGAGATTGGATCATTTTTAGCTGCAGAAAAAATGCAGAAAGCTGTATATGTTTGGGTTTTTTTGTACTCCGTTAAAAGGGTTGTCTGGTGTGAGAAGAGTTATTAGAGAAGGTTAATATTTTATATCTTGCTTTATCATTTAAATATTTTATATCCATATCTGGCCTTAATAACTCTGTTTTTGTATGCTCAGTAAAAGTTGTGTTCATAAAGAATATTGGTCTGACAATGTTTATACAAATTTAAAGGGAATCTGTCAGCAGGTTTTAGCTACCTCATCAGCATAATGTAGGAAAAAAGACCCTGATTCCAGCGATGTGTCACTTAGTTTGCTGGGTGCAGCCAATCAGAGTTGTTTAGATGTAGAAGAGCTGAGAAAGCTAGCACCGCCCACACCACAGCTTTTTGTGTTCATTGTCTATTGACAGTGAGCAGCTTATCACAGGAGGAGGTGGTTGGTCTTGCAGTCATGTGAACTGTAGTTCTGGCAGTGATTATCTCCTGGTGATAAAACCAACCTTCATTGTGTTGAAACAACAGCACACAGCCTAATAAGTGACACATCACTAAATTCAATGCTTTAACCCCTACATCATGCTGTCCTCAGATTACATAACAAAAAGCTTTTTGATATTTTCTCCCTAAGTCAGTTTTCAGGAGTTAGGTTATTTTGTTTTGTGGTAACTGAAACTTTCTCTCTTCTGTTAAGAACTAAAAATGTTCTGCCCTTTGAGTGAGGTAAGACAAGTCTTGACCACTGGCAGACATGGCTGTGTATATTCTTGTCTCCAAGGCATCGTTCTTAATTTGACCAATGCCATCGAATCTGGAGACCTCTTTTGTCTCGCCCCAAATTAACCCTTCCAGTTAAGGGGTTTCTATGACAGAGAAAAGGCAATCTATGTGACTGTTTGTGATGCACTCACGGTCACTCTTCCCATGTGGCGGTGACCACATATGAGATTCGTGTACTGGCAGTCATGTGCCGGGTTATCTGGCTGCTATTAATTCTTTTCTAATGAAACATGGTGGGTGGCACTAGACGGCACATGGCCACCCACCTGCACAGGGAATACGGGGAAGCGTGACCGTGTCTGTGTCACACTCCATCATGGTTCGACAGTCATAGACACAGAGTAACTGCAGTCTTTTCTTCTGAGACCACAAACCACCTGTAGCGTGACAGACACCAGAATGAAACTGACAGACCCTATTTTAGTCAGTCGGGTTTGTTGAGCGGGGTTTGTGCCCATCACTCGATGTATCTGTCCCTTGCTTATCTAATGGTAAAGAAAACCATAATTCCTAACTCAGATGTGTACTCAGCCTTGGTGCGTCCTCCAGACAAGAGACTTATTTCTGTAGGAGACAGTAGATTACAGGGAATAAACCCTCGTATGTCATGCACATGCTGCTTTCAGTCTCCTTCTGCAGCACTCACATTCAGCACCCATCACTTCTTACTGTATGTCCTTCTTCACCAGACTAAGAAAAGAGCAAACTGCGTCCGGACTAGCTTTCCCTTGAGGTTTCTTTCCCTTGAGGTTTCTTTCCCTTGAGGTCTCTTTCCCTTGAGGTCTCTTTCCCTTGAGGTCTCTTTCCCTTGAGGTCTCTTTCCCTTGAGGTCTCTTTCCCTTGAGGTCTCTTTCCCTTGAGGTTTCTTTCCCTTGAGGTTTCTTTCCCTTGAGGTTTCTTTCCCTTGAGGTCTCTTTCCCTTGAGGTCTCTTTCCCTTGAGGTTTCTTTCCCTTGAGGTCGCTTTCCCTTGAGGTCGCTTTCCCTTGAGGTCGCTTTCCCTTGAGGTCTCTTTCCCTTGAGGTCTCTTTCCCTTGAGGTCTCTTTCCCTTGAGGTCTCTTTCCCTTGAGGTCTCTTTCCCTTGAGGTTTCTTTCCCTTGAGGTTTCTTTCCCTTGAGGTTTCTTTCCCTTGAGGTTTCTTTCCCTTGAGGTTTCTTTCCCTTGAGGTTTCTTTCCCCTGAGGTCTCTTTCCCCTGAGGTCTCTTTCCCTTGAGGTCTCTTTCCCTTGAGGTCTCTTTCCCTTGAGGTCTCTTTCCCTTGAGGTTTCTTTCCCTTGAGGTTTCTTTCGCCTTGAGGTTTCTTTCGCCTTGAGGTTTCTTTCGCCTGGAGGCCTCCTTTTTTTTTATTTTATTTTTTTTCCCTTGAGGACTGTTTGCCTTGAGGATGCTTTCTCTTCAGGTTTCTCAGGTTCTGTGATGTTGTTCCTTCATCAGTCCGGGCAGTGCAGCCACTCGGATCAGTATAAATTTGCATGCTCTTACTACACTAAATACAAGAAAATTCTAAGTAAAAACAAACTTGGATTTCAGATATTTAAAGATAATATATAGCAATATCGTAAAATTATATTTCAGTGACTTGATTATTCCATGAGCAGTGTTAGATATAAAGGAGAATAGAAGAATGTTCTTTTCTTTCTCATTCTTGAGATCTTAGTGGTGCCAGCATCTCCTTTTAAGCAATAGTATGTTTCATCAGGATATCGGCCACATGAGAGGAACTGGCGTCACGCAGCAAATTACAGATTTTTGCGAAATACCTGAAGCTTGGCATAAAGATTGTTAAAACCTTAACCTAGATTGTGTGTTTTCACTGTTAAAACTAAAGTAGCACACTTGCTGAATATTAATTACAAGTTCTTCATTCTAGACCTTAAAACACAAACTGCAAGCAGCAATAAAGAAATCTATTGGACCTAGTGAAGCTGATGTACTTACTATGAATATCATGGCTTTCTAATCCTGACAGCAAAATGAGCATTTTTGTGCGTCGATACTTTATTTTTATATCTAGCAGGAAGACTTAAAGAGAGATTACATAGCCATTGTGATAAGTATTTTCAAGTAAATAGAGCAGCTTCATCAGGTCCCGGAGATCTATTTAATACTGTATGCAGATTATATTGTAAAATATGGAGACCGAGTCGCTCTAAAGTAATCATTAGATGTTGTGTGTGTGTGTTTTTTTTTTTTTTTTTTCTTCTAACCTCCTCCGCACTATAGGTTCTGTTCATGTTTTACATTTTCAATAGAACAGCCACATTTACTTATAACAGGTAAATGCCTGTGAGAACCAATGACTTTTATTAAGTACTATATTATAATGTTTTGCATGTAAATAATGCTTTTTTTAAAAAAACAAAAAAAACAAACTTGTAACACTTTATTTGCAGATCAAATATATAATTTTGTACTTTTTATTTATATGGTATAATAAATTAGCACAGATGGGAGTTGGAGAAGGAAAGTCTATCGGAGAATGGTTTGGACCAAATACTGTGGCTCAGGTTTTAAAGTAAGTAGAGCCTTTTCCATCCATCATATAATGTCAAATATTGCGAGCGTGAATTCAATTTTCTTTGTCGCTCTATTGGGAGACCCAGACAATTGGGTGTATAGGCTATGCCTCCGGAGGCCGCACAAAGTATTACACTCAAAAGTGTTAAGCCCCTCCCCTTCTGCCTATACACCCCCCGTGCTCCCACGGGCTCCTCCTCAGTTTTCTGCTTTGTGCGAAGGAGGTCAGACACGCACAGCACAGCTCCACAGATTAGTCAGCAGCAGCTGCTGACTATGTCGGTTGGAAGAAAAGTGGGCCCATATAGGGCCCCCAGCATGCTCCCTTCTCACCCCACTCTTGTCGGCGGTGTTGTTAAGGTTGAGGTATCCATTGCGGGTACGGAGGCTGGAGCCCACATGCTGTTTTCCTTCCCCATCCCCCTCAGGGCTCTGGGCGAAGTGGGATCCTATCGGTCTCCAGGCACTGAGACCGGGCTTCATCCACAACTCCTGTGGAGACTGCTGGATAGGAGCTGGGTACCGTTCAGGGACATGGCCCTGCTACGTGAAGGTACTCTGTATCCCTGTGGGGACCGCGCACGGCAACACCTCAGCTTTGCTGGGTGTGCTAGTGCACCGGGCCGCGGCGCTGACCGGGTTAAACTGTGCCATTACACACTCAGCGTTGCTGAGTGTGTTTTATATGTAGGGGCTACCGCGCTAACCGCCGCTGCCATGGGAAACTGCGGCGCGGCTGGGACTTGTAGTTCGCCGGGGACTTCGGCGTGTGCCGCGCTTTTACGGCGGCCACGCTTATACTCGAGTCCCCGGCTTGCTTGCGGCCTAGTTTCCCTTTCTCCCGCCCTCAGCCCTGACAGGCAGGGGGAAGGGCGGGACGCTGCAGGGAACGAGCAGCACTGAGGGCTGGAGCATGATTTCCATACTCCACCCCCCTCACTGTGCACAGTGTGAGCACCTTGGCCACGCCCACGGCTCCCTCCTCTCGTCAGGACGCCGCAGCCATTCCTGTCAGCTCCTCCGACGCTGCAGAGGGGGACAAAGTCTGTGAGACCCAGACACGGTCTCTGGTGGCCTCATAACCGCTTTTAGGCGGATGGTAAGCAGCACATGTGGTGCTAGCCCCATGGTGCTGTAGTGTATTGATGCATTATTTGTTTATAGTATATATTTCACACTGTATGAGCACAGTTCATTCTGGCTATATACCCTATTGTGTTACTCAGGGAAAACAATAGCATGGCGCCCACAAAAGGCAGGGGTGCCAAAATACAGGCTTATTATGCTGCCTGCGCCGCTTGTACGGCCCAGCTGCCGGCAGGTCCCATTGACCCTCATTGTGTGCAATGTTCGACCCCGGTGACACTTCTTCAGCCAGGGCCTCTGCTAAGAGGGGCCCAGGGGGAGCCACCTGTTGACACTGTCCTAGTGATGGGGACGGAGTTTGCGAAACTCTCTGAGACTATGGCTAAGATACTAGAAGTCTTGCAGTCCAGGCCGGTATCTCAGCAAAGGGACTCTGTTGAATCATTGTTCCCTGGCCCCTCTCAGTTGGACCAACAATGTCCTCCCGGGGTATCTCATACATCCCAGGCTGAGGGTTCTGACTTAGACCCCAGCCCCAGACCGACTAAGCGGGCTCGCTTAGAATTTCCCTCAACATCATATTGTTCAGGGTCTCAGCGGGGGGAATCTCTGGTTGATGATGCGGAGACAACTGATCAGGATTCTGATCCTGAGGGCGCTTTCAATCTTAATACTCCAGACGGGGACGCCATAGTGAACGTTCTTATTGCGTCCATCGATCAAATGCTGGATATTTCTCCCTCAGCTCCTCCGGCGGAGGAGTCAGCTTCTCATACACCGAGTATGTTTCTAGACCACTCTGATTTCAGAGAGGCAGTCCAGAATCATCATGCTTGTCCAGATAAGCGTTTTTTCTAAGCGCCTTAAGGATACACGTTATCTTTTTCCCCCTGACGTGGTTAAAGGTTGGACTCAGTGTCCCAAAGTGGATCCCCCAATCTCCAGACTGGCGGCTAGATCCATAATTGCAGTGGAAGAGAGGGCCTCGCTCAAAGATCCCACTGACAGGCAGATGGAGCTCTGGTTGAAATCCATCTATGAAGCTATCGGAGCTTCTTTTGCCCCAGCATTCGCAGCCGTATGGGCGCTACAAGCTATCTCAGCAGGTCAAGCGCAAATTGAAGCAGCCACATGCACGGCCGCGCCACAAGTGGCATCCATTACCACCCAGACCTCGGCAATTGCGTCTTACGCTATTATTGCTGTCCTGGACTCTGCGAGCCGTACGGCGGTCGCGGCCGCCAATTCGGTGGTACTCCGCAGGGCCTTGTGGCTACGGGAATGGAAGGCAGATTCTGCTTCTAACAAAGCGCTTAACCAGTTTGCCAATTTCTGGCGACAGGCTGTTTGGCGAGCGTCTGGATGAAATCATCAAACAATCCAAGGGAAAGGATACATCCTTACCCCAGCCCAAACAGAACATACCCCAACAGAGGAGAGGGCAGTCGAGGTTTCGGTCCTTTCAGGGCGCGGGCAGGTCCCAATTCTCCTCGTCCAAAAGGTCTCAGAAAGAACAAAGGAACTCTGATGCATGGCGGTCTAAGTCACGTCCTTAAAAGGCCACAGGAGGCGCCGCTAACAAAGCGGCTTCCTCATGACTTTCGACCTCCTCTAGTAGCATCCTCGGTCGGTGGCAGGCTCTCCCGCTTTTGCGACACCTGGCTGCCACAAATAAAAGACCGCTGGGTGAGAGACATTCTGTCTCACGGTTACAAGATAGAGTTCACCTATCGTCCCCCGACTAGATTCTTCAGGTCATCCCCGCCTCCCTAGCGAGCCGAGGCTCTTCTGCAGGCGCTGCGCACTCTGAAGGCAGAAGGAGTGGTGATCCCGGTTCCTCTTCAGCAAACTGAGCCACGGTTTTTACTCCAACTTGTTTGTGGTCCCAAAGGAGGACGGGTCTTTCCGCCCGGTCCTGGACCTGAAACTGCTCAACAAACATGTAAAAAACCAGACGGTTCAGGATGGAATCCCTCCGCTCCGTCATCGCATCAATGTCCCAAGGAGATTTCCTTGCATCGATAGATATCAAAGATGCTTATCTCCACGTACCGATTGCTCCAGAGCACCAGCGCTTCTTGCGCTTCGCCATAGGAAACGTACACCTGCAATTCGTGGCACTGCCGTTCGGCCTGGCAACAGCCCCACGGGTTTTTACCAAGGTTATGGCTACTGTAGTAGCGCTCCTACACTCGCAGGGTCACTCGGTGATCCCGTACTTGGATGCTGATCAAGACACCCTCTCAAGAGGCATGCCAACGCAGCCTCGACGCTTCCCTGGAGACTCTCCAGGGTTTCGGGTGGATCATCAATTTTCCAAAGTCAAATCTGACACCAGCCTAATCGCTGACATATCTTGGCATGGAGTTTCATACCCTCTCAGCGATAGTGAAGCTTCCGCTAATCAAGCAGTAGTCACTACAGAAAGGGGTACAATCTCTCCTTCAAGGCCAGTCACACCCCTTGAGGCGCCTCATGCACTTCCTGGGGAAGATGGTGGCAGCAATGGAGGCAGTCCCTTTCGCGCAGTTTCACCTGCGTCCCCTTCAATGGGACATCCTACGTAAATGGGACAGGAAGCCGACGTCCCTCGGCAGGACCGTCTCCCTCTCTCAGGCGACCAAAGCTTCCCTTCGGTGGTGGCTTCTTCCCACTTCATTATCGAAGGGGAAATCCTTCCTACCCCCATCCTGGGAAGTAGTCACGACGGACGCGAGTCTGTCAGGGTGGGGAGCGGTTTTTTCTCCACCACAGGGCTCAGGGTACGTGGACCCAGCAAGAGTCCTCGCTTCAGATCAACGTTCTGGAAATACGGGCAGTGTATCTTGCCCAGAAAGCGTTCCAGCAGTGGCTGGAGGGCAAGCAGAACCGAATTCAGTCGGACAATTCCACAGCGGTGGCATACATCAACCACCAAGGCGGCACACGCAGCCGGCAAGCCTTCCAGGAATTCCGGCGGATTTTGATGTGGGTGGAAGCCACGGCATCCACCATATCCGCAGTCCACATCCCAGGCGTGGAAAACTGGGAAGCAGATTATCTCAGATGCCAGGGCATGGACGCAGGGGAATGGTCCCTTCACCCGGACGTGTTTCAGGAGATCTGTTGCTGCTGGGGGGTGCCGGTCGTCGACCTCATGGCGTCCCGGCACAACAACAAGGTACCAATGTTCATGGCACGGTCTCAAGATCCCAGAGCTCTGGCGGCAGACGCCTTAGTTCAGGATTGGTCGCAGTTTCAGCTCCCTTATGTGTTTCCTCCGCTGGCACTGTTGCCCAGAGTGTTACGCAAGATCAGGACCGACTGCCGCCGCGCAATCCTCGTCGCTCCAGACTGGCCAAGGAGGTCGTGGTACCCGGATCTGTGGCATTTCACGGTCGGCCAACCGTGGGCACTACCAGACCGACCAGACTTGCTATCTCAAGGGCCGTTTTTCCATCTGAATTCTGCGGCTCTCAACCTGGCTGTGTGGCCATTGAGTCCTGGATCCTAGCGTCTTCAGGGTTATCTCAAGACGTCATTGCCACTATGAGACAAGCTAAGAAATCGACGTCCGCCAAGAACTACCACAGGACGTGGAAAATTTTCCTGTCGTGGTGCTCTGCTCAGGGTATTTCTCCCTGGCCTTTTGCCTTGCCCACTTTTCTGTCCTTCCTTCAATCTGGACTGGAAAAGGGTTTGTCGCTCGGCTCCCTTAAGGGACAAGTCTCAGCGCCCTCTGTGTTTTTTCCAGAAGCGCCTAGCCAGGCTTCCACAGGTACGCACGTTCCTGCAGGGGGTTTGTCACATCGTCCCTCCTTACGAGCGGCCGTTAGAACCCTGGGATCTGAACAGGGTGCTGATGGTTCTTCAGAAACCACCATTCGAGCCAATGAGGGATATTTCTCTCTCACGCCTTTCGCGGAAAGTGTTTTTTCTAGTAGCAGTCACTTCACTTCGGAGAGTGTCTGAGCTAGCAGCATTGTCGTGCAAAGCCCCTTTCCTGGTGTTTCACCAGGACAAGGTGGTTCCACGTCCGGTTCCGGATTTTCTCCCTAAGGTGGTATCCTCCTTTCATCTCAATCAGGATATTTCCTTACCTTCTTTTTATCCTCATCCAGTTCACCAATGTGAAAAGGATTTGCACTTGTTAGATTTGATGAGAGCACTCAGACTCTACATTTCTCGTACGGCGCCCCTGCGCCGCTCGGATGCACTCTTTGTCCTTGTCGCTGGCCAGCGTAAAGGGTCACAGGCTTCCAAATCAACCCTGGCTCGGTGGTTCAAGGAGCCAATTATCGAAGCTTACCGTTCGGCTGGGCTTCCGGTTCCCTCAGGGCTGAAGGCCCATTCTACCAGAGCCGTGGGCGCGTCCTGGGCTTTGAGGCACCAGGCTACGGCTCAGCAGGTGTGTCAGGCGGCTACCGGGTCGAGCCTGCACACTTTCACGAAGCACTATCAGGTGCATACCTATGATTCGGCGGATGCCAGCCTAGGTAGACGAGTCCTTCAGGCGGCGGTTGCCCACCTGTAGGAAAGGGCCGTTTTACGGCTCTCTTACGAGGTATTATTTTACCCACCCAGGGACTGCTTTTGGACGTCCCAATTGTCTGGGTCTCCCAATAGAGCGACAAAGAAGAAGGGAATTTTGTTTACTTACCGTAAATTCCTTTTCTTCTAGCTCTAATTGGGAGACCCAGCACCCGCCCCTGTTTTTTTGTGTACACATGCTGTTCATGTTGAATGGTTTCAGTTCTCCGATATTCCTTCGGATTGAAGTTACTTTAACCAGTTTATAATTCTTTTTCCTCCTTCTTGCTTTTGCACCAAAACTGAGGAGCCCGTGGGAGCACGGGGGGTGTATAGGCAGAAGGGGAGGGGCTTAACACTTTTGAGTGTAATACTTTGTGCGGCCTCCGGAGGCATAGCCTATACACCCAATTGTCTGGGTCTCCCAATTAGAGCTAGAAGAAAAGGAATTTACGGTAAGTAAACAAAATTCCCTTCTTTACTCTTTTTTTTTTTTTTTTTTTTATATAATCACAGGAAACTTGCTCTGTTTGATGAGTGGAACTCCTTAGCTGTCTATGTTTCAATGGATAATACAGTGGTCATCGAAGATATAAGTAAGTTACGTTTTCCTCTTATTAGAACCCAGTTATCTGCCAATGAAATGGACAGAAGGAAAAACCCCAAGAAGTGTAATTAATAATGCATAATAATGGAATAATCTTTTGCTGCATAGTGCAGTAATAGTGCAGTGCTGCCAGTAATAGCTGTGCCGCCGCCAGTTATAGCTGTGCCGCCGCCAGTTATAGCTGTGCCGCCGCCAGTTATAGCTGTGCCGCCGCCAGGTATAGCTGTGCCGTTGCCAGTTATAGCTTTGCCGTTGCCAGTTATAGCTTTGCCGCTGAAGTTTTAGCTGTACCACTGCCATCTCGGAATGTGGAGTGGCCACTGCTGAGTATCACAGCACAGCTCTCATTCAGAGGTATAGGAGCTAGTGTGCAGCAACTCCTGCACATTGAATGGAGATGCATTTTGCATCTGCTTTAAGTGTTTATCTCTGGCTGCCACCAGGGCAAATAACTGCTGATCGGTGCGGTGTCTGGTGTCCGTGCCTCATAAATCTCATACTGGACTGGACAACCCCTCTATACTTTTCAATCTTTAGTGTGAAGACCCCTCAAAACAAACCTTCATATCAAAGTTGAACATGTTTCATTTTTGGGGGATAATAAAAGCTGCTAGTCATGGCAGTGCAGCAAACCTTTGTTTGGCCCACAATTACCTTGATAATACTCAATTGATAGATCATCATGAAACTATGAGCATTTATTTATCACTTCAAGGGATCTTTCAATGGACCAGAGGACCTTCTGTACATGTGGAGATGATTTAGATTTCTAAAAAGGAAAGGGTTTTTTACAGTTAAGCTCTGAACAATAAATTAGTAAACTCCCCCAACTTCCCCATACACTGGAGAGCTCACTTTACTGAGTGCTCTTGAGTTCTTTGTGAGATGTCCATTGCCACAATCCTCGGCTGATGACTTATTTTGCCGATGAACAAATAGAAATGTATTTTCAAATACATGGAAAGAATAATTTCTATTCTTTAACATGAGATCGACCATGACTTAGCGCAGGGATAAAACCAATGACTATCGTAAAGGTGGAGAAACTAGAGAATTACAACTTTCGTCTTCGTAGTGACAATGAGCTGTGCAGGGAGCGGAAGCAGCCATATTACCAGTGACTCTACAAGACCTGCAGTCTGTACCGGTGCAACAGCTGGGAGTATACCCACAGTCCAGACTGTACCTGGGGTTAACATGGCCTAGGCTAGAGTATACTCTGGGGTATAAATTGGCCTAGACTAAAATATACCCCTCTTCCCATTTTATACCCCTGATAATAGTGCTAAAAAACAGAAGCGCTGATAGGGTTTTACCAGATAAGTACAGGTTAGTATATAGATAAATACACTCACCAAAAATGGTTGTGAAGGGTCACAACCACCGTAGATAGCATAGGATAATGGCGGCTGCCGCGGCCCCACATGCAGAAGTCTTCAGTGTAGGAGGAGAAAAAGGGGTTAAACCCGCGCAACATATGTTGATTTTCTGGTCCTGAGGAAGAGGTCCCTGCACCTTGAAACGCGTAGACCTATGGAATAAAAGAGTGATTAAACTATCAACATCTCTACATCTTATTTGGCGGATTGCGCGGGTTTAACCCCTTTTTCTCCTCCTACACTGAAGACATATTATACCCCTATCAGTAGCATTGAGTGATGTACACTTTTCTATGAGGGTAGATCGTAGATCTACTGGGGGTAGTTTTGTTGTGTTGCGGTATAGAATCTGAAAGGCTGGTCATACAGCTGGTCTTTTATGGTTGTCAAAATTAGAAAAAAGTTTGGTGTCATAGAGCAGAGAGAAACATACATAAGTTACAATACATAACATTAACTATGCAGTGATGGGACAGCGCCATCTAATGTCAGGGCAGTGTAAGCACTGTACTAATTTACACCCCCAGATATAGTGTTTGTCCTTGGGGTATACTGTGGCCTGGGCCAAACTATACCTGGGTTCCAATTTAGGGTATATTTTGGCCTGGAGGGGTATAGTTTGGAATAGGACAGTTAATCTATGGGGGTATACTGTGGCCTGGACAAGACTATGCCCGGGCTTGATCTGCGATGGGGTTAATTTGGCCTGCCACACCAGTGTAGCTGGGCTCCCAGGTCCTAGCAGACTCGGATCAGCTCTGCTGGTAGTGTTCGGCACCGCAGGAGGCAGTTTTCCCCTTGTAACTGGGAGTCACATGTATTTTCTTATTGCCATGTTAGAAACTCTTGTTCTGCACATTGCATATTATGACTAGAGTTGAGCGAGTACCTAACTATTCGTACTCGCCATACTCCTAACGAATATTGTCTAATACTTGCATATTCATTCCGAATAGCATGTGCAATGCAAGTCAATGGTGAAAACTCGCATTGTAACGAGTAATCCAAATTCTGCACTATTTGTGAGAGTAGCAAATAGTGCGGCATTCAGGTTACTCGTTACTTTGCGAGTTTTCCCCATTGACTTGCATTGCACACACTCTTTGGAACAAATACGCGAGTATTAGACAGTACTTGTTATGAGTATGGTGAGTACGAATAGTTAGGTACTCGCCCAACTCTAATTATGACCTGCAATGTATGTACTATATATACCATAGAAGGTATCTACATTGATTGTGGTGGTTGTTTCATTAATTTAGGGAAGATGTGCGGCTATCGCCCTCACCCGTGGAGCGCCCTGCAGACTGAGGCTCGCACCCACCAAAGTGCTTGGAGCAGAGGCAGAGACACATCATGCTCTGCGTGGAGGCCGCTGCTGCTCGTTGTGCCTCTGCGTCTAGGAATTAACCAGATTAACCCTGTTTATATTGATGCTTTTAAGGTAAGGCTGATGACAATTAATGGTTTCAGAAATTAAACCATCCCCTAAATGTACGTGTCTATAACTCTCTTACCTGAAAGAATCTGGACACCTTCAGAGGCAATTTATGTTTAATTACGTGCATATATCTTTAGTCTGAAATTCATTGTTGCACTTGGATTTAATGTATTCTTTTTACTTCTCTGCCTTCTAAAGGCTCTGTATTGCACTGGGCTACAGAATGAGTTAACTGAGAATCCATCAGTGAGCTCTTTCTGATGGGAGAGTTTAAAATTCTTTTTTTTTTTTTTTTTTTTGAGCTCCTCTTGGCAGTCAATGATTACAAAGTTCAACTCAACTTTCATGTGATCATCCATCAGCTGAGAGCAGCAATTTTAAGAGTTGTAAACTATCCTGGCAAAATGAGCTCACTGACTGTCCCTCAGTTAGCCTATAATGCAACCAGCAAAAGGCAATTCAACACAAGCTAAAGAAGGAGGCAAAATGTAGAATTATGTGATAACTGGGAGGTGACTGCTATGATCTGCTGATGAACCCCTATCCATGTCCTTAGTGAGGAGGAAGCATTACCCAGCACCCATTAAAATCAGTAGCAGCTCGAGGCATATTGGGAAGTTCTGAACAGGAGGCTTCCTCTATGTAAGCCATATGTCCAAATAGTGGATATGAATAGGGAATATCTAAACCAGACCACCATAAAACTTAAGGCCGCTTTACACGCTGCAACATCGCTAGCGATGTCATGCGCGATAGCACCCGCCCCCGTTGCTCGTGCGACATTTGGTGCTCGCTGCCGTAGCAAACATTATCGCTACGGCAGCTTAACACGCACATACCTTGTCAGCGACGTCGCTGTGACCGCCGAACATTCCCTCCCTCAAGAGGGAGGTGCATTCAGCGTCATAGCGACGTCACTGCGGCGTCACTAAGCGGCCGGCCAATAGCAGAGGAGGGGCAGAGATGAGCGGGACATAACATCCCGCCCACCTCCTTCCTTCCTCATTGCCGGTGGACGCAAGTAAGGAGATGATCGTCGTTCCCGCGGTGTCACACAGCGATGTGTGGTGCTGTAGGAACGACAAACGACCTCGCTACTCACCTGTCAACGATTTTTGGTGTTTGAGCGACCTCTCCAATACCAACGATTTTTACCTCTTTTGCGATCGTTTTAGGTCGCTCCTTGGTGTCACACGCTGCGATGTCGCTAACGGCGCCGGATGTGCGTCACAAACACCATGACCCCAACGATATATCGTTAGCGATGTCGCAGCGTGTAAATGGCCCTTTACCGTCCATGTACATGAGTGCTGGGCATACATGGAATAAGATATGAAACACAATCTCAGCTGTGAGTTTGCAGGCCTATGATAAAGACCGGAGTAGACGCCGTGTGCTCCGTTATAACCTCGGGTGATGGACCACAAGTTACATGTTCTCTGCCTTCTCTCTACAGGAATGTTTTAAAATGCCGCAGTCACTAGGAGCGCTAGGAGGAAAACCAAATAATGCCTATTATTTCATAGGCTTTTCAGGTAAGCTGGCGATTATGCGATAGGGAATTATACATTCAGCAATGAAGGTTATATCTTGTGAATTTGGAGAACCTGGTTGTCTGCAGATAACCAGCCCAGGTCCAGAACGTAATAGTGCCACCATCAGTCTAACAAGTGAATATAACCCACGATGGGTTTGATGCTATTGCTTTGGACCATTTCTGACCTATACAGAAAGTTCCTGTCCATCATCCTTTTCAGCATTTCTCATTTATTTCTGATATAAAGATGTGTAGAGTAATGAAAACATTATTTTACCAACTATAAAGTCAGGGCATCGAAAATGAGTCCGTCTGTAATATTACACCACTCACAAAACGTTCAGGATATTTGGCTTTCAGGTAAAATTTCAGGATGATCCTAAAATGCCCTCTGACCTTTACAGGTGAATTGTGACCTTCTCTAAACTTTTGGATGCACATGTCCAACTGTTTAATGTTTCAGTACTTTTTGCACAACTTGCTGCTCTCTAACCATGAGCTTAATGGCAAAATTCACAATAAGTGTTTGATCCACGAGTCGCCCAATAAATTTCAAGGTTCAATTAGAATTGGTATTTATCAGTCCTCCTCATCATACTGCTCACATTTTGACATCATGAGACCAAGACAACACCAACAATTGATCAGCAGCATCTCGCCATTGTGAGGCTTCAAGTAGGATTTTCTTACATGCAAGTGACCACTGAGCTTAGAGTAACACAGAGTGTCACCAGCAGGTTGCAATAGAGATAGAGAGCTTGGAAGAGTCACAGAAAGGACAGAAGTGGACGTCCTTTGACCACATCCCACACTGATGACCGCTTCATTGTTAACAATGCCCTATGGAACCCAATGATGAATGACACAAAAACTCCAGGCACATTTAAGGAAGGTGAGAGGCATCCAAGTGTCACATCAGACCATTCCAAACCATTTACATCAGCGTGGCCTGTGTGCTAGACGACCTGCAAAGTACTTGACCACACCACCAGGCACAGGCGTCATCTACGCTGGACAAGAGACCAGTGGGTCTCAGTGCTGGTCACTGATGAAAAGTTGATCACACTAAGCAGAAATGATGACCACTAAAAATGTTGGAGACGTCCAGGAGAGTTCTATACATCAGCCACTGTTGTCACCAGACAAGCCTTTCATGGTGGTAGTGTTACCGTAGTGTAGTGTGGTAATGTGGGTCGGTGTGTCTAGTCAATACAGAACTGCCCTACAGTTTGGTGAATGGTACGGTGACCACCCCTTCTACTGGAATAACCTGATTAATCCGGTCATTGTGCCTCTGTATGAACAACACAGGTCTAATATAACCTTCATGGATGACAATGCTCCAACTCATAAAGGTCGCATCATTGGGAGTCTCTGGAACCTCAAACGGAGCGGCTGCACTTTCTCCAGACCTGAATCCAGAGAAAACCTATAGGATCAGCTGAGTCGCCGTATAGAGGCCGTAACTCCGTACCCCAGAACCTCAGTGGCCTGAAGGCCGTCCTTCAACAAGAGTGGGATGCCATCCCTCAGCAGACAGTATCTCCACTTGTGACCAGCAGGAGGCGTCGTTGTCAGCTGTAATTGATGCTCAAGGCCACATGACATTATTGAGACACTAACATTTGGGGGAGGGGGGGGTATACCACCACTGTTGGCTTTTGTTTCAATAAATTGTTTGAGATGAGGAAATCACCACTGCTTTTACTCAAATGCCCGACTTTCATGATAAAATATCACTGTGGCATGAAATCTTTGTTTTACATATATTTCACCCGAGCGCCAAATATCTCTAACTTTTTGTGAGTAGTTTGTGTCCAGAAACAAAGACCACGGTTTCTTCACTTTTCCGGAGTAGTTTGCTCCTTTTTAGTGGCTAGAGTATATTTTGTGTGTTACTCGCTGTACATTTTGCACCACTGTTCTCTTTGTTTTTTAAGGTTTTTTTTTCTATTGTTAATTTTGCCTCAACAATTTTGCTTGTGCAGATGTTTTAGATAGATTCATGAAATGCAAACTTTACCAAATGTGACTCTTTTTTTTTTTTGTGCGTGTCACTTCCGTCTCCCCCCTGAAGTAGGGTTCCTGAAGGAGTTTTCAATTTTGACACCTTTTTTCCCAACTTTTAAAGGGAATCTGTCAGCAGGTTTTCCCTATGTAAACTGAAGCCAGCATGCTGCAAGGGTTAACACAGAGCATTCAGGCATGCCTGTTTTCTCACAGTCCCATCTTTTATTTGCTATGTTTGTTTAAGCAGCAGGACACTTACCATTACAGGATTAGAAACGCAAGAGCAGAGAACTCCGGCACGGCCTGTGCTGTGATTGTACATTGACAGCGAGGAATCGATCTCTATTGAGAGCCTGGTATGGGCAGGACCGCTCCCCGGGGCCAGCTACATGACTAAACCTAAAAATTCTGATTGTGTCAAAACAGCTTCAGCCAGTAATCTAAGTGATACATCGTTGGATTCAGGATCTCTTTGCCTACATTATGCTTCTCAGGCTAGGGAGCAAAAACCTGCTGACAGATTCCCTTTAAAAAGACTTGTCAGCAACAAAAAAAATCTCAAAAATGGTTAAAGACAAAAATAAAACATTTAATATTTGCGCCACATTCACTAGTTTAACCCCATAGCGACGGCCTAACGCCTCAAGACGTCGGAAAAACAGGGTACTTATTCTGTTCCGACGTCTTGAGACGTCAGGCCGGAAAAAGCTTGTAGCGCCCCCCAGTGACGAAAAATCTCGGGGGTTTCAGCTACCGGGGGTAGCTGAGACCCCCAAGATTATGAATCGGGGTGTTTTTTTTTGGACCCCGATAATGTGATCGCCGGTATACACCGTATACCGACGTAGACATAAAAAAAAAAAAAAAAAAAAAAAATGGCAAATAATACTGATTTCTTTCTCATCTGACATGATCAAACATGTCAGATGATAAAGAAATATAATCCTCTAGTGCCCCCAAAGCCCCCGCTACCGGAGAAATCAACCCCCACCAGCCCCACCCCCACGGACATCCAAAATGGCGCCGACGCGCGCCGAAAACTGCCGCCACCGCCGGCTCTGCATTAATTTCCCTCCGATCTGAAATGATGAAACATTTCAGATCGGAGGGAAATGTCCTCCCCCTGACCCCTCCTCCGGTGCACCGGAGATCTCTGGTCCCCCGGAGCACCCTCCGGTTCTCCAGAGCGCTCCCCCTTCCCTCCTCCGGAGCGTGCAAGATGGCGGCGCGCAGCGCACAGTAGCGCGCGGCCGCATTCATCCTGCTCTTTCTGCCGCATGTGACACGTCACATGCGACAGAAAAGTCGTCCCCAGGTCCCGCCGTCACCCCCCCTCAGCCCCCGGTCTTCCGTTACCTGGCTGCTGCTCTGTCCCCGCGATCACTCCGCCTCCTCTGGAAAGCTGGCGGCGCATGTGCAGACAGCGGCTGTCAGCTGGATCCTTGCAAGCAGGGACGCTGACCGCGCTGCTTGCACATGCTGCTGTACTGTGGACCGGGGGAGAGTGAGTGCAGTAATCTGCAGCCACACTCCTCACATGGAGAGTCTGCTGTTCTAGAAAATGGGGGGGTACGTTCTGTGAGCGTGCCCCTCATATTCTGGAATGAGGTTACTGCACGTCACTCTGTCCTAGGTTGGACCGGAGCAGTGTGAGTGCAGTATTCTCAGATTACTGCACCCACACTGCTCATGGAGAGCTTGCTCTTCCAGAAAATGGGGGATACGTTCCCTGAATGTGCCCCCCATATTCTAGAAGGTCCAGAGTCGCCGAGGGACCTCCAAAATGGATTACAGCGACCGAAATTTATTTTCAATAAATTGGTGAAAAAGGAATGTTTCGGGGAGTTTTTTTTTTCAAATACATTTTTTTTTTTGTGTTTATTTTTTTCTATTACTGACTGGGTTAGTGATGTCGGGTACCTGTTTAGATGCCGTGACATCACTAACCCCACCCTGAGAATACCAGACCCCAGCTGTCCGCTTCACCTTGGCTGGTGATCTAATTTGGGGGGGACCCCACGTTTGTTTGTTTTTTTTTTTTAAAAAAAAAAAAAACGCCTGGGGAGCCCTCCAAATTGATCACCAGCGCCAAGGTGAAGCTGTCAGCTGTGGTTTGCAGGCTACAGCTGTCTGCTGTACCCTAGCTGGCTATCAAAAATAGGGGGGACCCCACGTTGTTTATTTTAATTATTAATTTTTTGGGGGGGGCTAAATACAAGGCTAGGCCCCCTGTAGTGCCACATGAAAGGCACTAAAGGGCGCCAGCTTAGAATATGCAGGGGAATGGGACGTTATATTTGTTTGACATCTATCCATTCATCCATTGTAGCATTTTAGGCTGTGCGCCCACAATCGGGATTTGCAGCGTTTTGGGCACAGAGTGTTTTCCCTGCATCCATAGCGCTGCATTGTGCAGTAGAAGCACAGTGGAAGGATTTTTAGAAATACCATGCCCACTGTGCTTCTCTTCTCTGCAGAATAAACTGACCTGTGGCGCAGCTTCCCGAGCCTCAGCATGTCAGTTTATGCTGCGGAGACAAGAGTGTTCTCTGCAGGTAGCTTAGAGCTCCACAGCAGCCTGAACCCAAATCGTGGGCATGGGCAGCTGCGTTCTCCCGTGGACAACACTCACATCTCTGCAGGAAGGCTGACACTGTGTACTAGACGCCGTGTCGCTGGATCATGGCCACATAGCCTAAAAGTGAGAAATTTGTTGCTACAGCAACATTTTTGTGAAGTACCTGTGGATTCAAAATGCTTACTATACTCCTGAATAAAATCCAGTTTCCAAAATGGGGTCACTTGTGGGGGGTTTCTGCTGTATAGGTACCCAAGGGGCCCTGCTATGTGACATGGTGCCCGCAATTTATTTCAACTTTTCCAGAATTCAAATGGTGCTCCTTCCATTCCAAGCCCTCCCATTTATCCAAACAGAGGCTTTTGGCCACATGTGGGGTATCCCTGTGCTCATAAGACATTGGATAACAACCTCTTGGGTCCATGGTTTGTTGTTGCCTCTTGAAAAAGTAAGAAATTTGATGCTAAAGCAACATTTTTGTGAAAAAAAAATGAAAATTTTCAATATGGCAACCTAAGCTTATCAAATTCTGTGAAGTACTCTTGGATTCAAACTGCTCAATATACAGTTAGGTCCAGAAATATTTGGACAGTGACACAATGTTCGCGAGTTGGGCTCTACATGCCACCACATTGGATTTGAAATGAAACCTCTACAACAGAATTCAAGTGCAGATTGTAACGTTTAATTTGAAGGTTTGAACAAAAATATCTGATAGAAATTGTAGGAATTGTACACATTTCTTTACAAACACTCCACATTTTAGGAGGTCAAAAGTAATTGGACAAATAAACCAAACCCAAAAAAAAATTTTTAGTTTCAATATTTTGTTGCGAATCCTTTGGAGGCAATCACTGCCTTAAGTCTGGAACCCATGGACATCACCAAACGCTGGGTTTCCTCCTTCTTAATGCTTTGCCAGGCCTTTACAGCCGCAGCCTTCAGGTCTTGCTTGTTTGTGGGTCTTTCCGTCTTAAGTCTGGATTTGAGCAAGTGAAATGCATGCTCAATTGGGTTAAGATCTGGTGATTGACTTGGCCATTGCAGAATGTTCCACTTTTTTGCACTCATGAACTCCTGGGTAGCTTTGGCTGTATGCTTGGGGTCATTGTCCATCTGTACTATGAAGCGCCGTCCGATCAACTTTGCGGCATTTGGCTGAATCTGGGCTGAAAGTATATCCCGGTACACTTCAGAATTCATCCGGCTACTCTTGTCTGCTGTTATGTCATCAATAAACACAAGTGACCCAGTGCCATTGAAAGCCATGCATGCCCATGCCATCACGTTGCCTCCACCATGTTTTACAGAGGATGTGGTGTGCCTTGGATCATGTGCCGTTCCCTTTCTTCTCCAAACTTTTTTCTTCCCATCATTCTGGTACAGGTTGATCTTGGTCTCATCTGTCCATAGAATACTTTTCCAGAACTGAGCTGGCTACATGAGGTGTTTTTCAGCAAATTTATCTCTGGCCTGTCTATTTTTGGAATTGATGAATGGTTTGCATCTAGATGTGAACCCTTTGTATTTACTTTCATGGAGTCTTCTCTTTACTGTTGACTTAGAGACAGATACACCTACTTCACTGAGAGTGTTCTGGACTTCAGTTGATGTTGTGAACGGGTTCTTCTTCACCAAAGAAAGTATGCGGCGATCATCCACCACTGTTGTCATCCGTGGACGCCCAGGCCTTTTTGAGTTCCCAAGCTCACCAGTCAATTTCTTTTTTCTCAGAATGTACCCGACTGTTGATTTTGCTACTCCAAGCATGTCTGCTATCTCTCTGATGGATTTTTTCTTTTTTTTCAGCCTCAGGATGTTCTGCTTCACCTCAATTGAGAGTTCCTTAGACCGCATGTTGTCTGGTCACAACAACAGCTTCCAAATGCAAAACCACAGACCTGTAATCAACCTCAGACCTTTTAACTACTTCATTGATTACAGGTTAACGAGGGAGACGCCTTCAGAGTTAATTGCAGCCCTTAGAGTCCCTTGTCCAATTACTTTTGGTCCCTTGAAAAAGAGGAGGCTATGCATTACAGAGCTATGATTCCTAAACCCTTTCTCCGATTTGGATGTGAAAACTCTCATATTGCAGCTGGGAGTGTGCACTTTCAGCCCATATTATATATATATAATTGTATTTCTGAACATGTTTTTGTAAACAGCTAAAATAACAAAACTTGTGTCACTGTCCAAATATTTCTGGACCTAACTGTACACCTAGATAAAAGCCTTGAAGTGTCTTGTTTCCAGAATGGGGTCACTTGTGGGAAACCTCCACTGTTTAGGCACCTTAGGGGCTTTCCAAATTCAACATAGCGTCCGCTAATGATTCCAGCCAATTGTGCAGTCAAATGGCACTCCTTCCCTTCCGAGCCCTGCTGTGCGCCCAAACAGTTGATTTCCACCACATAGAAGGTATCGCCAAACTCAGGAGAAATTGCACAATAAATTTTATGCTGAATTTTTTACTTTTACACTTGAAAAAAAAAAAAGCTACCTGGTTGAAGTAACAATTTTGTGGTAAAAATGTATTTTTTTTATTTTCACAGCTCAACATTATAAACTTCTGTGAAGCACCTGGGGGTTCAGGGTACTCCCCAAACATCTAGATAAATTCCTTGTGGGGTCTATTTTCCGAAATGTGGCCACATGTTGAGGAGCTTCACTGTATAGGCACCTCAGGGGCTCTCCTAATGCAACATGGTGTCCGCTATTGATTCCAGACAATTTTGCAGTCAAATGGCACTCCTTCCCTTCCGAGCCCCGCCGTGTGCCCAAACAGTTGAGTTCCACCACATATAAGGTATCGCCAAACTCAGGAGAAATTGCACAATACATTTCATGGTGATTTTTTTCCTGTTACCCTTGTGAAAAAAAGCTACCTGGTTGAAATAACAATTTTGTGCTAAAATTTTATTTTTTTTATTTTTATGGCTCAACGTTATAAAATTCTGTGAAGCACCTGGGGGTTCAGGGTACTCACCAAACATCTAGATAAATTCTTTGAGGGGCCTAGTTTCCAAAATGGGGTCACTTGTGCGGGGTTTCTGCTGTTTAGGTACCTTAGGGGACCTCCAAATGCGACATGGTGCCCGCAATCTTTTTCAGCCAAATTTACTTTCCAAAATTCAAATATTGTTCCTTCCGTTCCAAGCCCTCCCATTTGTCCAAACAAAGGTTTCAGACCACATGTGAGGTATCACCGCGCTTATAAAAAAGTGGGTAACAAACCTTGAGGTCAAATTTTTGGAATTCCCTCTTGAAAAAGTGAGAAAATTGATGCTAAAGCAACATTTTTGAGAAAATTATTAAAATTTTCAATATGACAACGTAACATTAACAAAATCTGTGAAGTACCTGTGGATCCAAAATGCTCACTATACCCCTAGATAGAAGCCTTGAGGGGTCTTGTTCCAAAATGGCGTCACTTGTGAGGGGTTTCTTCTGTTTAGGTACCTTAGCGGACCTGTAAATGCAACATGGTGCCCGCAATCTGTTTCAGCCAAATTTGCTTTCCAAAATTCAAATATTGCTCCTTCTGTTCCGAGCCCTCCCATTTGTCCAAACAGAGGTTTCTGACCACATGTGGGGTATCGGCGCGCTCATAAGAAAGTGGGGAACAAGTTTTGTGGTCCATTTTGTTCTGTTATTTCTTCTAAAAGTGAATAAATTTGGGTTAGAGCAACATTTTTAGGTAAAATTTTAATTTTTGCTTTTTTTCATTCCACATTGCTTTTGTTCATGTGAAGCACCTGAAGGGTTAATAAACTTCTTGAATGTGGTTTTGAGTACTTTGGGGGGTGCAGTTTTTAGAATGGTGTCACTTTTGGGTATTTTCTGTGATTTAGGCCTCTCAAAGTCACTTCAAATGTGATGTGGTCCCTAAAAAAATGGTTTTGTAAATTTTGATGTAAAAATGAGAAATCGCTGATACACTTTGAACTCTTCTAACTTCCTAACAAAAAAAAAATTCTGTTTCCAAAATTGTGCTGATGTAAAGTAGACATGTGGGAAATGTTATTTATTAACTATTTTGTGTCACAGAAATCTCTGGTTTAACGGTATAAAATTCAAAAGTTGAAAATTGCTAAATTTTCAAAATTTTTGCCAAAATTCAATTTTTTTCATAAATAAACGCAAAAAATATTGTCCTAAATTTGGTACTAACATGAAGTCCAATATGTGACGAAAAAACAATCTCAGAATCACCGGGATCCGTTGAAGCGTTCCAGAGTTATAACCTCATGAAGTGACACTGGTCAGAATTGCAAAATTTGGTCTGGTCATTAAGGTGAAAATTAGCTCCGTCACTAAGGGGTTAAAGAGTTTAGAGGAAAAAATATGTCAACGAGTTCTGCAAGACAAAAAAAGTGACTTGAATAAATCACACACGATGAATTGGTCCCAAAATGTATATTTATCAAAGGAGCTCTTGGTTTACCTTCCATCATGACCACTGGTAATTTAATGTATTACGATACTTCTCTATCAATTTAATTTACATGTAGTTTATTTTAGTTTTTGGTGTTTTATTTATTTATTTTTTTTTTTGTGCAGGTGATGAGCTTATTTACCTGGATCCTCACACCACACAGGCATTTGTGGAGTCAGAAGAAGCCGGCACTGTGCAGGATCACACTTACCACTGCCAAAAAAATCCCAATAGGATGAAGATTCTGAATCTGGACCCCTCTGTGGCATTAGTAAGTAAATTCAGGGTAACCCATGCTTAATGGCCATCACATGGAATGAAGACGTAGGCCAGGGGTCTCAAACACGCGGCCCGCGGGCCGCATGCGGCCAGTCAACCTGCTTCGTGCGGGCCCCCAGGCCCGTGCCCCTGTTCACTATTGCGGCCGGTGCATGGGCCGCAGCCACTGTCTGTACTTTGTTAGATGAGTGTTTTGCCGGCGCTGCGCTCTTAGAAGCAAGGACTGTGCAGCAAAACATTCATCTGACAGAAATCGCTGCCAGGGGCTGCGGTCCCTGCACCGGCCGCGATAGTCACCGGGGCACGGCCTGCAGACAGCAAGAAGCAGAGCTGAGGAGCCGAGGGAACGCGGGACAGGTGAGAAGAATGGTGTTTGTTTATTTTTTGTGTATGTGAAGGACGGCACATTAACCCCTTAGCGACCTATGACGTACTGGGTATGTTATGGCTCCCTGGTACTTAAGGACCCATGACGTACCCAGAACGTCATGGTGAAATCGCGGCCCCGGTGGCTGCGATCGCCGTTTGCATTGCCAATAACAAATACCTTAGATTCGGGGAGGAGGGGTGGTGTCTCCTCCCCGGACCTACGGAGGCTGTGATTGGCTGTGCGGCGTTCGTCAGCCAATCACAGCCACTGTAATGTTACAGCCGATCATTGGCTGGAGCTGGGTGACCTCTGATTCACCCGCCCCCAGCTCTGATTGGAGAGACCGGCCTTGTGACCGATCTGTCCAATCACTGTGGATCTGGGGCCAGAGACCGCCCCCTCACCTTCACTCCGGCGTCTGTGGGTGGAAGGAAGCCGAGAGCGATCGGTAAATTATAGCGCCCCCTTTCACCCGCAGCCGCCACTGCCCCCACCCATTATTACCGGATGGGCACATGACTATAGAATAGGGACAAGGTGGGCACATGACTATAGGATGGGGACAAGGTGGGCACATGTCTATAGGATGGGGACAAGGTGGGCACATGTCTATAGGATGGGGACAAGGTGGGCACATGTCTATAGGATGGGGACAAGGTGGGCACCTGTCTATAGGATGGGGACAAGATAGGCACATGTCTATAGGATGGGGAGAAGGTGGGCACAAGTCTATAGGATGGGGAGAAGGTGGGAACCTTACTATAGAATAGGGACAAGGTGGGCACATGTCTATAGGATGGGGACAAGGTGGGCACATGTCTATAGGATGGGGACAAGGTGGGCACATGACTATAGGATGGGGACAAGGTGGGCACATGACTATAGAATGGGGACAAGGTGGGCACATGTCTATAGGATGGGGAGCATTACTAAAAGATGTTGGCCAAAATTTCTATATAGTGATAATTGTAACACTATTAGTTACAAGAAAGGGATAAAATGTAAGAAAAAACAAAATAAGGCATGACTTTTTTTTACCATCAAATTTTTTTTTTTTTTTTTTTTTTTTTTTTTTTTTTTATATTTAACCAAAGAATGTGCACATTTATTATAATAAACAAGTGAGAAATGTTGAAAATCAGTGATCCAAAGGTGTGTAAAAAAAATATATGGTACCAATAAAAATGTCACTTTGTCCCGCAAAGAATGCGGCCCCCCAAATTATTTTTTCCCTCTGTGCGGCCCATACACCCAGCTGAGTTTGAGACCCCTGACGTAGGCAATGTATTTACCAGTCACAGATTTATCAGATTCTGTGTAATCACAGCCCGATAGCTCTCCGCTATTACAGTACATTGCGGAAAGTGGGGACATAAGAATGAAGTGAATCTTGTTATAACCTCTACATTTCAAGTGTTGACTTTGACAGTTGTTTGGTAATTCTGTTTTTGTTGTTTTTCCCAGGGTTTTTTCTGCAAAGAAGAGGCAGATTTTGATACCTGGTGTACTACTGTAGAGAAGGTAAGTTTTTACCTATACAGATTTTAGCATTTAACCCCTTAGCGCAAATGGGTGAACCTGTATGATTAGTCCACCATACACACAACAGATGCCGGCCGCATTGCACAGTCGTGACCAGTCTGTAACATCAATGCAGCTTTTTAACCATTTAGATGCTTCTATCAGTCACTGACAGCAGTATTAAATGGAGTGATTGTCATTGTGTATGCACTGGCTCTCATCAGCCCCTGCTATGCAACCCTGGGGTTCTAATGTGTTACCAAGGCAGCCAGGGGCCCGATGAAGACCCCCATGGATGCTATCTGGGTACCTCTGTGAAGCCAAGCCATAGACTGTGCTACATAGGAGACCATTGTTTATACTATATACTGCAACACTGTGGTATATACAACAAGTGATCAAAGGATCACGCATTCAAGGACAACTAAGACAACTAAAAAACAAATATCTAAAAAAATAAGATTTAAAAAAAAATGGAATTGTTTCCTTTTTCCTAGTGAAAAATAAGGGAACAAAATAAACTTTCCTAGTATCACATGATCCATAAAATCTATCTGACTATGAAATGAATTAGCCCACATGGCGAATGACATAAAGAGGTAAGGAAAATGCTGGAACAAAAGTTGTTTTTTTTCTATATAAAGTGGTAATTCAGGTTTTCTTCGGCGCTCCATTGGGAGACCCAGACGATTGGGTGTATAGCACTGCCTCCGGAGGCCACACAAAGCATTACACTAAAAAGTGTAAGGCCCCTCCCCTTCTGGCTATACACCCCCAGTGGGATCACTGGCTCACCAGTTTTCTGCTTTGTGCGAAGGAGGTCAGACATCCACGCATAGCTCCACTGTTTAGTCAGCAGTAGCTGCTGACTCTATCGGATGGAAGAAAAGAGGGCCCAGATAGGGCCCCCAGCATGCTCCCTTCTCACCCCACTTGCGGTTTGTAAGGTTGAGGTACCCATTGCGGGTACGGAGGCTGGAGCCCACATGCTGCTTTCCTTCCCCATCCCCCTAAGGGGCTCTGTGGAAGTGGGATCTTACCGGCCCCCAAACCCTGAGGCCGAGCTCCATCCACAGACCCAGAGACCCTGCTGGAGGAGCTGAGTACAGTCAGGGACAAGGCCCTGCAACGTTCAGGTACTCTGTGTCCCCGCACAGACAGGCCACGCACACTCCAAGCTTGCTGGGTGTGCTAGTGCGCCGGGGGCACTAGCGCTGCGCGCTCAGGTTAGAGTCACTGCAGCTTAGCTGAGTGATTTTATGTCTTGGGAACTACCGCGCCGGCCGCTCCGGGAGCGGCGGCGGCGCTGGGACTTGTAGTGCGCCGGGGACTCGCGCTGCCCGCGCTTTTACGGCGGCAGCGCTCATAAATCTAGTCCCCGGCTTTTGCGGCCTAGCTCTGCTTCGTTCCCGCCCCCACCCTGTCAATCAGGGAAAGGGAGAGACGCTGTTCTATAGCCAGCGCCGAGGGCTGGAGTCTTATTTACATACTCCAGCCCTCTCACTGGGCACAGTGGGGACGCAAGTTTCCCGCTCTTGGTCTCAACACGCCCAGGGCCCGCCCCTCTCCACAGGACGCCGGCAGCCATTCCTGCATGCAGTCTGGCTGGAGAACGGACACAGGCTCTGGGGGACTCAGACAAGGGACTCTGGCGACCACACACCCGCGTTTATGCGGGCGGTAAGCTGCACATAAGTGCTGGCCCCACTAGTGCCACAGTGTTATTTGGTGCATTTTTTCCCTGTACCATATATATTTATATTGCACTGTACAGTCGCTTCTTGGCTTATACCCTACATTGCTCTGAGGAGACAACAACATGTCATCCGCAAAACGCAAGGGTGCCAAGGCACAGGCGGTATGCACTGCTTGTGCCGCATGTGGGGCTAATCTACCGGCAGGTTCCAATGACCCCCATTGTGTGCAATGTTCCATCCCTGTGCCACTTCGGCAGCCAGAGTCTATGGTAGTAGTGGCCCAGGCAGAGACGCCTGTGAACCCTGCCCCGGTGACGGGGACAGAATTTGCAGTTTTTGCTGATAAGATGTCTGTGACTATGACAAAAATCCTGGAAACCTTGCAGTCCAGGCCAGTTTCTCAGACCATGGACACTGCTGTGTCTATGCTCCCTGGTCCCCCTCAGTTGGAACTAATCCGTACTTCAAGGGGGTCCCAGGCATCACAGGCTGAAGACTCTGACTCAGATGACAGTCCCAGGCAGCCTAAGCGGGCTCGCTGGGAAAGACCCTCGCCGTCATCACACTGGTCAGGGTCTCAGCGAGACGAGGCTCTGTATGAGGAAACAGAGGTGGGTGATCAGGAATCTAATCCTGACACCGCTCTCAATCTAGATACCCCTGATGGTGACGCTATGGTAAATGACCTTATAGCGGCCATCAATAGACTGTTGGATATTTCTCCCCCAGCCCCTTCAGCAGAGGAGGCAGCTGCACAGCAGGAGAAGTTCCATTTCCGGTATCCTAAGCGTAAATTGAGTACTTTTCTGGACCACTCTGACTTCAGAGAATCAGTCCAGAAACATCATGCTTATCCAGATAAGCGTTTCTCCAAACGTCTTAAGGATACACGTTATCCCTTTCCCCCTGACGTGGTCAAACGCTGGACCCAGTGTCCAAAGGTGGACCCCCCAATCTCCAGGCTTGCGGCTAGATCCATAGTTGCAGTGGAAGATGGGGCTTCACTTAAAGATGCCAATGACAGACAGATGGACCTTTGGTTAAAGTCTGTCTATGAAGCTATCGGCGCGTCGTTTGCTCCAGCATTCGCGGCCGTGTGGGCACTCCAAGCTATTTCAGCTGGCCTGGCACAGGTGGACTCTATCATACGTCCAGCAGTGCCGCGAGTAGCGTCCCTAACCTCGCAAATGTCTGCGTTTGCGACTTACGCTATCAACGCTGTCCTAGACTCTACGAGCCGTACCTCAATGGCGTCTGCCAACTCTGTCGTTTTGCGCAGAGCCTTGTGGTTAAAGGAATGGAAAGCAGATTCTGCTTCCAAGAAATGTTTAACCAGCTTGCCACTATCTGGAGACAGACTGTTTGGTGAGCAATTGGCTGAGATCATTAAACAGTCCAAGGGTAAGGACTCCTCCTTACCCCAGCCCAGATCGAGCAAACCTCAACAGAGGAAGTGGCAGTCGAGGTTTCGGTCCTTTCGAGGCTCCAGCAAGACCCAATTCGCCTCGTCCAAAGGGACTCAGAAGGAGCAAAGGAGCTCAGATTCCTGGCGGGCTCATTCACGCCCCAAGAAAGCAACCGGAGGAACCGCTTCCAAGGCGGCTGCCTCATGACTTTCGGCCTCATCCCTCCGCATCCTCGGTCGGTGGCAGGCTCTCCCGCTTTTGCGACATTTGGCTGCCACAGGTCAAAGACCGGTGGGTAGCAGACATTTTGTCTCACGGGTACAGGATAGAATTCAGTTCTCATCCTCCGCCTCGGTTCTTCAGAACCTCCCCACATCCCGACCGAGCAAATGCCCTTCTGCAGGCGGTGTGCTCACTAAGAGCAGAAGGAGTGGTGATCCCTGTTCCTCTGCAGGAACAAGGACAAGGTTTTTACTCCAATCTCTTCGTGGTTCCAAAAAAGGACGGCTCGTTCCGTCCTGTTCTGGACCTAAAGCTGCTCAACAAGCATGTGAACGCCAGGCGGTTCCGGATGGAATCCCTCCGCTCCGTCATTGCCTCAATGTCTCAAGGAGATTTCCTTGCATCAATAGACATCAAAGATGCTTATCTCCACGTGCCGATTGCTACAGAGCACCAACGTTTTTTTACGTTTCGTGATAGGAGACGACCATCTCCAGTTCGTAGCTCTGCCATTTGGTCTGGCGACAGCCCCACGGGTTTTCACCAAGGTCATGGCGGCAGTGGTAGCAGTCTTGCATTCTCAGGGACATTCGGTGATTCCTTACTTAGACGATCTACTTGTCAAAGCACCCTCTCAAGAGGCATGCCAACACAGCCTGAATGTTGCGCTGGAGACTCTCCAGACTTTCGGGTGGATCATCAACTTTTCAAAGTCAAACCTGGCACCGACTCAATCACTAACGTATCTTGGCATGGAGTTTCATACTCTCTCAGCGATAGTGAAGCTTCCGCTGGACAAGCAGCGGTCACTACAGACAGGGGTGCAGTCTCTCCTTCAGGGTCAGTCGCACCCCTTAAGGCGCCTCATGCACTTCCTAGGGAAGATGGTGGCAGCAATGGAGGCAGTCCCGTTCGCGCAGTTTCATCTGCGCCCACTTCAATGGGACATTCTCCGCCAATGGGACGGGAAGACAACTTCCCTAGACAGGACAGTCTCCTTTTCTCAGATGACCAAGGACTCTCTGCAATGGTGGCTTCTTCCCACCTCATTATCACAGGGAAGATCATTCCTGCCCCCATCCTGGGCAGTGGTCACGACAGACGCGAGTCTGTCAGGGTGGGGAGCAGTTTTTCTCCACCACAGGGCTCAAGGGACGTGGACTCAGCAGGAGTCCACCCTTCAGATCAATGTTCTGGAAATCAGGGCAGTGTATCTTGCCCTATTAGCCTTCCAGCAGTGGCTGGAAGGAAAGCAGATCCGAATTCAGTCGGACAACTCCACAGCGGTGGCATACATCAACCACCAAGGAGGGACACGCAGTCGGCAAGCCTTCCAGGAAGTCAGGCGGATTCTGATGTGGGTGGAGGAAAGAGCATCCACCATATCCGCAGTTCACATCCCGGGCGTAGAAAACTGGGAAGCAGACTTCCTCAGTCGCCAGGGCATGGACGCAGGGGAATGGTCCCTTCACCCGGACGTGTTTCAGGAAATCTGCCGCCGCTGGGGGGTGCCGGACGTCGACCTAATGGCGTCTCGGCACAACAACAAGGTCCCGACCTTCATAGCGCGGTCTCGCGATCAAAGAGCTCTAGCGGCAGACGCCTTAGTGCAAGATTGGTCGCAGTTCCGGCTCCCTTATGTGTTTCCACCTCTGGCACTCTTGCCCAGAGTGTTACGCAAGATCAGATCCGATTGCGGCCGCGTCATACTCGTCGCCCCAGACTGGCCGAGGAGGTCGTGGTACCCGGATCTGTGGCATCTCACGGTCGGCCAACCGTGGGCACTACCAGACCGACCAGACTTACTGTCCCAAGGGCCGTTTTTCCATCGGAATTCTGCGGCCCTGAACCTGACTGTGTGGCCATTGAGTCCTGGATCCTAGCGTCTTCAGGATTATCCCAAGGGGTCGTTGCCACCATGAGACAGGCTAGGAAGCCCACGTCTGCTAAGATCTACCACAGAACGTGGAAGATATTCTTATCCTGGTGCTCTGCACAAGGCGTATCCCCCTGGCCATTCACGTTACCTGTCTTTCTTTCCTTCCTGCAATCTGGGTTGGAAAAGGGCTTGTCGCTCGGCTCCCTTAAAGGGCAAGTCTCGGCACTATCCGTGTTTTTTCAGAAGCGTCTAGCGCGACTGTCTAAGGTGCGCACGTTCCTGCAGGGGGTGTGTCATATCGTACCTCCGTACAGGAGGCCGTTAGATCCGTGGGATCTAAACAAGGTCCTTGTTGCTCTCCAGAAGCCGCCTTTCGAGCCCCTGAGGGATGTGTCACTTTCTCGACTCTCACAGAAAGTGGCATTTCTGGTAGCGGTCACGTCTCTTCGGAGAGTGTCTGAACTAGCAGCGCTGTCATCCAAAGCTCCCTTCCTGGTGTTCCACCAGGACAAGGTAGTGCTGCGCCCCATTCAGGAGTTTCTCCCTAAGGTGGTATCCTCTTTTCACCTTAATCAGGATATCTCCTTGCCTTCCTTTTATCCGCATGCAGTTCATCGGTATGAAAAGGATCTACATTTGTTGGATCTGGTGAGAGCACTCAGAATCTACATTTCCCGCACGGCGCCCCTGCGCCGCTCGGATGCGCTCTTTGTCCTTGTCGCTGGTAAGCGCAAAGGGTCGCAGGCTTCAAAAGCCACCCTGGCTCGATGGATCAAAGAACCAATTCTTGAAGCCTACCGTTCTGCTGGGCTTCCGGTTCCATCAGGGCTGAAGGCCCATTCTGCCAGAGCCGTGGGTGCGTCCTGGGCATTACGACACCAGGCTACGGCTCAACAGGTGTGCCAGGCAGCTACCTGGTCGAGTCTGCACACTTTCACCAAACATTATCAGGTGCATACCTATGCTTCGGCGGACGCCAGCCTAGGTAGAAGAGTCCTGCAGGCGGCAGTTGCCTCCCCGTAGGGGAGGGCTGTCTTTGCAGCTCTAACATGAGGTATTTCTTTACCCACCCAGGGACAGCTTTTGGACGTCCCAATCGTCTGGGTCTCCCAATGGAGCGCCGAAGAAGAAGGGAATTTTGTTACTTACCGTAAATTCCTTTTCTTCTAGCTCCTATTGGGAGACCCAGCACCCGCCCTGTTGTCCTTCGGGATTTTTGGTTGTTTTTCGGGTACACATGTTGTTCATGTTGAACGGTTTTCAGTTCTCAGACGTTACTTCGGAGTGAATTTGTTTAAACCAGTTCTTGGCTTTCCTCCTTCTTGCTTTTGCACTAAAACTGGTGAGCCAGTGATCCCACTGGGGGTGTATAGCCAGAAGGGGAGGGGCCTTACACTTTTTAGTGTAATGCTTTGTGTGGCCTCCGGAGGCAGTGCTATACACCCAATCGTCTGGGTCTCCCAATAGGAGCTAGAAGAAAAGGAATTTACGGTAAGTAACAAAATTCCCTTCTTTGCATGCATCAGAAGTATAATTTACAGAAGAACTAATTTTTTAATTTGCATAAGAACTTTGCACAACTGAAACATATCACATATGTTTTGTGATTTCTTGATGTTGGACTGCAGGCGCATTGTTTCCGTTTTAGTCTGGTTGCATTGCTGGTGGAGGCCGTGGCTATCATAGCAGTGCTGGGGGAAGCCGTTGGTTCACTTTCTTTAGCATGCTGTTGGATCCTGTGGACAATGGCTACTGCTCCATCATCTCTGGGTGTTACTTTTCTTTCTTTGATATGGACTAACGAGTGATTCTCCCAACTCCTTTTATAGTTACATAGTTACTTAGGTTGAAAAAAGACCTAGGTCCATCTAGTTCAACCTTCCTCCACCAGTTCTACATTTGGTCACTAAGTCCTTTATAACCAACAATGTTGTGTGTACTGAGGAAATCATCCAGCCCTTTTTTAAAAGCTGTTATAGTATCTGCCATTACTACCTCTTCTGATAGAGCAGTCAGACTGTGGAATGCCCTAACTGTAAAGAACCCTTTCCTATTTAGCTGTCGGAATCGCTTTTCTTCCACTCGCAGTGAGTGCCCCCTGGTCCTTAGTATTGTCTTTGGAAGGAATAAGTCATGTGCCAGTCCTTTATATTGACCACACATGTATTTCTACAAATAAATGAGATCTCCTCTGATAAAAATTCTTCTTTTATATAGTTTATTTTTGTTCCAGTTTGGGTCTATTTCACACCATAACATGAATGCATTGTATACCGACACATCAAGAATGTTGTAAAAAACAACCAGACAGAATTTATTAGTGCTCTTTTCAGGTCAGCATTACACAGTAATAGAACCAGCTAACACAAGGAAAGTAAGAAAATCTTTTATTTACAATCTGAAATGTTGACAACTGAATTGAACTGTTTCTGTATTAACAGCAGGGTAAATAAGATACAGCGAAACATTTTTGCACATAAATATACTGGAAGCAAATCAATCTGCTGTATCATAATTTGAAAATGTATGTACTGTATGTGTAAATCTGCACGGACCAAAAGCCCATAGATAAATTGATAAATAGTAGTAGATGCAATATATAGTCCAAAATGAGATTATAACTCCTTTAATTTACAAAATGAAAAATGGCTGGAGATTAGTATAAAAGGGTATCGGTCATTTTTGACTAAACAGTACAAGTGTAAAAAAAAAAAAAAAGTGGAGGAAAAAGTATACAAAAAAACCCCCAACAAACTACGCATAGAAAGAACCCCTCAAATGAGGGAAAGTCAATTAACCACAAGTTTCAGAATATAATGAATATTTAAAAAAAAAAAAATATAAAATTTCAAATTCGGTCATTTTTGACCAAACAGAACAGCAGGGTTAAGAGAGAATAGGGTCTTCTAAAAACAGTAATTGGATACAAATGGATAAGATACAGTATAGGTGACTGCACACATTAGTTAGGCACCGATAGATTGGTGAACGGTCCGTCTAATGAGTGAGCGCTGATCACATGTCAGTTGATATTTGCCCTGGCGGCCATACATTGTAGATAGTGCAGTGATGACCAATATAAAAGGACGACACATCACATATCGGCTGTGTGGTAGTTATCAAACATAGACGGTAATGCTGGTGTGTTATTGGTTGGCTAAAGTGATATATTATGTTTCACCCAAGGAATGTTATTATGATTGAAAATCGTCCGTTTTCAGCAATTCTCATGTGGACAGTTTTAACAATTGTCCTTTGTTTATAACGTTACTCCAGGCTGATTCAGCCTGACGTTGCGCTCAGTGTTACTCTGTATGGCACAATATGAATATGGTTTTCTTCCACTGGGGATCCACAGAGAAATATTAGCCAGTTTGGCATATTCAATCTTTTCCTATCATTCACCTGTGTGACATGAGTCCGACTACTCTCATATAGCACATTGAACCCTCTCCTCAGATGTATACTAGATACGTATATTTTTCCTTCCAGGAAATATTAAAGAAGCAGAGTTTACGGATGTTTGAACTTGCACCAAAGCACCCTCCGCACTGGCCTCCATTCATACCGCCAACCAAGCCAGAGGTCTCCACAACGGGCGCAGGTCAGTACAATTACATGCCGAGCCGAGCAGATAAAAACTGAACTGTCTCAGGATGTTTCTGGTCCTAGCAGTTGACATACCAGAAAGTGATAGCCATCACTTTGAGATGGGAAAATGTTTTCCTGGTGTCTTTCATGCCTTCCATATTGTTTATCCATTGTGGAGCTTTTTCCCCATTATAACTGCATTAGATATATCCTAATATACTCTGTTAATGACATTTTTTAGAAATTGACATGTATTCATTTCCTTCCACTGGAGTACACAAACTATTTCCGTCATCTGCTGATATTTCCACATTATCCAGTGGAAGCATACCCTACACCTCCACTTAAAGAGGAGGCAAGACATTTATTATTCACTTATGATACTAAGAACACATACACCATATGGCCAAATTACTGGACACCTACATATTTTATGACCTCCCATTCTAGGACTATAGTTAATCTCAGTGGCACCCTCCCCCAAACCCTGACCTGAAAGGGGGTTTTACTGTACATGTGTCAAACATGGATAGTGATATGTGTAATTTTGTTTTTTTTTTTCTTTTCATTCTGAGTCCAAATGCTTCTCCTTTTTGTCACCCCTCCCCCTTCCCCCGTTTGAGAATGAAGGGTTCATGGAGTTAAGGAAAGTGATTAGTTGACTGAGTGTAACATATGTGTATGACCCTATATATGTTGTAAATTTTATTCTGTGATGTTTATGCCTGAGGAAGAGTATGGTTTTTATCCTTAAAAGTCATAGCAAATTAATAAAGAAAAAAGAAAAACCCGACAGCACCTATTGATTGTTTGTTTTTATCCATTTATCCCAAAACCCAGTATTTGCCGAGGACAGAGCGATTTGAGCTGCAGTTTGTGTTTACTAAATTAGTCACAATCCCATCAGGTGAGCCTTTCCTCAAAGGCCTTACTTTACCCTTAGGTGAATTGATTCATCCATTGCAGCGCCTTTGTGTTTTTTGTACTGCCCAGAGTGAGTCAGACCCACCAGCAGAGGCTGATCGCGTAAGTGGTCCAAGCGACCTCAGATTAGTTCATCGTCCAGGTCGCCCCGTGTCTCTTAGGATGCAGCCAAGTTTTTTTTCCCCCTCCTGAGGCCTACTCTCCAGAGGTCAGAACCTAGTTCTGCCTCAGATTCTGATTTTGAATTTTTACCAGACGGAGAAGCTGAGAGAGATAATTAATAGACAGTGAACCAATCCCAAAACGTCACTGAATTGGACCCCCTCAACAGAGTTAGGGTTCTTTAGGAGGGGAAAACATCTAGATGTTTCTACAACTATGAGGAGTTTTTCAGGGTTCTATATAAGGAATGGAAGCATCAACCCTAACGTTTCCATAGATGGAGAGGAACAAAGGTGAGAGGCTTTTGTTCCTCTCACTGAGAGTATTCAATAATTTTTCAACTGGCTAACACGGTACCAAAATCCTTTTCACTTGTACCATAGATGGAGACACATGGGAATATTGTATCTCTTTTGCAGCAAAGTTCATGGCTGTTTAGTCCAGCCCTTATGTGGTGGACACTCTGTCTCATTTATCGTGAATTACCTCCCTTCTTCTTGTAGACACAGTGACATCAAATGATCGAAGGGTGGCCTGGTCATCATTTACAGCAGGCTTTGTCCTGTGCCTGATTTTTGCCACCGCTTTGATTTTCAAGACTGTTACCGCCTGAGACAAATTTCTCTTGTAAGCCACTTTTTTCTGGATCCCCTAGGGTGGAGTTAATGGACCAAATTGCTCATTCTGGCAAGTATCTTTGCTCAGCTTCCTTGGATGTGGCTGGCTGCTCGGCTCAAGCTGAGACCAATATTATGTCTGATTGCCGTATTTAATGCCTCAATGTTTTGAGAGTGGACCTCGTATCCAAGAAGTCCGTTTTAAAGGAATTTTTTTTTATCTGGTTCTCACCCGTTCAAAACCAGATTGGACAAGATTATTACACACAACTCGGCTTTATGAGTACTTTACTCCATCAGTCCAGGTCCAGCCGCCCATTTCATAAACATGAAACTCATCAATTCCATCTCTTTTGTCAGTTTTAATTGGCAGGTGGTCCTAACCATTAGGACATACTTCTAGTTCCCTAGGGAAGGAAACCAACTTTCAATAATGTCCCATTCTGGTAGCCATGTGGTCCAGGAGACAAGGCCTTTAGGTCTCAAGGTATTAGAATGTCCACTGAATGACAGACTAGCAGCCATTTCCTTCCCTTCCAGGATGCATGGCTGTCGGCATTTGACTACATCTGGGTCAGAGAAGTAATCTCATCCAGTCACAAGATAGAGTTCGCCACTTTCTCACATACCCGGTTTTCTTTTTCGCTCCTAATTGGGAGACCCAGACAATTGGGTGTATAGCTACTGCCTCCGGAGGCCGCACAAAGTACTACACTTAAAAGTGTAAGGCCCCTCCCCTTCTGGCTATACACCCCCCCGTGGGAGCACGGGTCCCTCAGTTTTTGCTTTGTGCGAAGGAGGTCAGACACGCACGCATAGCTCCACTATTTAGTCAGCAGCAGCTGCTGACTATGTCGGATGGAAGAAAAGAGGGCCCATACAGGGCCCCCAGCATGCTCCCTTCTCACCCCACTTTCTGTCGGTGGTGCTTGTTAAGGTTGAGGTACCCATTGCGGGTACGGAGGCTGGAGCCCACATGCTGATTCCTTCCCCATCCCCATTAGGGCTCTGGGCGAAGTGGGATTTTACCGGTCTCCAGGCACTGAGACCGTGCTCCATCCACAGCCCCTGGAGAAGCCGCTGGATATGGAGCTGAGTATCGTCAGGGACATGACCCTGCTCCGTCAAGGTACTCTGTGTCCCCGTGCATACGCGCGCACACCGCAGCATTGCTGGGTGTGTTAGTGCGCCGGGGACAACAGCGCTGCTGCGCTTGTGCCATTTCCTCACTTCAGCTTAGCTGAGTGGGTAGACTCAGGGAGAACGGTCGCGCCGGCCGCTGGGACTGCGACGCGGCTGGGACTTGTGGTGCGCCGGGGACTTCCGCGCTGACCGTGCATATATCACGGCCGCGCTTATTACTACAGTCCCCGGCTTTTGCGGCCTAGTTCGTTCGTTCCCGCCTCCGCACCTGCCAGTCAGGAGGAGGGCGGGACGCTGTACAGAGCATCAGCGCTGAGGGCTGGAGTCTTTCTTACATACTCCAGCCCTCACACCAGGCACAGTAGGACGCAGTTTCCCGCACTTTGTTTGTGGCACGCCCACGGTCCGCCCCTCTTCACTGAACGCCGGCAGCCATTCCTGCCTGCACGCTGAGCTGCAGAGGGGAGACCCAGACACGGGATTCTACGGCCTCATACCCGCTGTTCAGCGGGCGGTAAGCAGCCCTCAAGGGCTCACCCCCACTTGTGCCGTTTGTATACTGAGTATTTTGTGTTTGCAAATACTTTGTACTGTACGGTCGCTGGTGATTCTCGGCTATATACCCTCCTAGATTACAAGGAGGCAACAGCATGTCGTCCGCAAAACGCAAGGGTGCTAAGGCACAGACATTATATGCTGCCTGTACCGCATGTGGGGCTGCTCTACCGGCAGGTTCCACTGACCCCCATTGTGTGCAGTGCTCGGCCCCTGTGCAACTTGCACAGCCGGGGCCTCTGCTGGACGTGACCCAGAGTGTACCACCTGTGAATGCTGTCCAGGTGACAGGAACGGAGTTTGCAGCTTTTGCTGACAGATTGTCTATGACCATGTCAAAGATTCTTGAAACATTGCAGTCTAGACCAGTAACTCAGACCATGGACACTGTGGCATCATTGCTCCCTGGTCCCCCTCAGCTGGAACACTTCCAAGCTCCGGGGGTGTCACATGCACCCCAGGGTGACGATTCTGACTCAGACAACAGTCCCAGACAACCTAAGCGGGCTCGTTATGAGGGGCCCTCAACTTCGTCTCACTGGTCAGGATCCCAGCGGGACGAATCTATGGGTGATGAGGCGGATGTAACTGATCAAGATTCTGATCCTGGGACCGCTCTCAATCTGGATACACCGGATGGTGACGCCATAGTGAATGATCTTATAGCGTCCATCAATAGGATGTTAGATATTTCTCCGCCAGATCCTCCTGCGGAGGAGGCAGCTTCACAGCAGGAGAAATTCCATTTCAGATATCCCAAGCGTAAATTATGCACTTTTCTGGACCACTCTGACTTTAGAGATGCAATCCAGAAACACCACGCTTATCCTGAGAAGCGGTTTTCTAAACGGCTTAAAGATACACGCTATCCTTTTCCCCCTGACGTGGTCAAGGGTTGGACCCAGTGTCCCAAGGTGGACCCTCCAATCTCCAGGCTTGCAGCTAGATCTTTAGTTGCAGTAGAAGATGGAGCGGCACGTAAAGATGCCACTGACAGGCAGATGGAGCTCTGGCTGAAATCCATCTATGAAGCTATTGGAGCGTCGTTGGCGCCAGCTTTTGCAGCCGTATGGGCACTCCAAGCCATTTCAGCTGGGCTTATACAAGTCGACTCGGTCACACGTACATCTGCCCCGCAGGTGGCACCATTGACCTCTCAAATGTCTGCATTCGCGTCTTACGCGATTAATGCTGTCCTGGACTCTACGAGCCGTACGGCGGTGGCGTCAGCCAACTCCGTGGTTTTGCGCAGAGCCCTGTGGTTGAGAGAATGGAAGGCAGATTCTGCTTCCAAGAAGTGCTTAACCAGTTTGCCTTTTTCTCGCGACCGATTGTTTGGGGAGCGTTTGGATGAAATCATTAAACACTCCAAGGGTAAGGACTCATCCTTACCTCAACACAGACAAAACAAGCCCCAACAAAGGAGGGGTCAGTCTGGTTTTCGGTCCTTTCGAGGCTCAGGCAGGTCCCAATTCTCCTCGTCCAAAAGGACTCAAAAGGATCAGAGAGGCTCAGATTCTTGGCGGACTCAGTCACGCCCAAAAAAGACAGCAGGAAGAACCGTTACCAAGACGGCTTCCTCATGACTTTCAGCCTCCTCTCTCCGCATCCTCGGTCGGTGGCAGGCTCTCCCGCTTTGGCGACATTTGGCTGTCACAGGTCAAAGACCGTTGGGTGAAGGACATTCTGTCTCACGGGTACAGGATAGAGTTCAGCTCTCGTCCTCCAACTCGTTTCTTCAGAACTTCCCCACCGCCCGACCGAGCCGATGCTCTGCTGCAGGCGGTGGCCGCTCTAAAGGCGGAAGGAGTGGTGACTTCCGTTCCTCTTCAGGAACAAGGTCACGGTTTTTACTCCAATCTGTTTGTGGTGCCAAAGAAGGACGGGTCCTTTCGGCCCGTCCTGGATCTAAAGTTGCTCAACAAACACGTAAAAACCAGGAGGTTCCGGATGGAATCTCTACGCTCCGTCATAGCCTCAATGTCTCAAGGAGATTTCTTAGCATCAATAGACATCAAAGATGCTTATCTTCACGTGCCGATTGCGCCAGAGCATCAGCGTTTTCTACGCTTCGTTATAGAAAGCGAACACCTGCAGTTCGTAGCGTTACCTTTCGGGCTGGCAACAGCCCCTCGGGTCTTCACCAAGGTCATGGCAGCAGTAGTAGCTGTCCTGCACTCGCAGGGTCACTCCGTGATCCCGTATTTGGACGATCTACTTATAAAGGCACCCTCTCAAGAGGCATGCCAACACAGTCTGGACGTGGCACTGAAGACTCTCCAGAGTTTCGGGTGGATTATCAACTTTTCAAAGTCAAATCTAACCCCGACCCAATCACTAACATATCTTGGCATGGAGTTTCATACTCTCTCAGCGATAGTGAAGCTTCCACTGGACAAGCAGTGCTCTCTGCAGACAGGGGTGCAATCTCTCCTGCAGAACCAGTCCCACTCCTTGAGGCGCCTCATGCATTTCCTAGGGAAGATGGTGGCAGCAATGGAAGCAGTCCCTTTCGCGCAGTTTCATCTGCGCCCTCTACAATGGGACATTCTCCGCCAATGGGACGGGAAGTCGACGTCCCTCGACAGGGATGTCTCCCTCTCTCAGGCAGCCAAGGACTCTCTCCGATGGTGGCTTCTTCCCACCTCATTGTCAAAAGGAAAGTCGTTCCTACCCCCATCCTGGGCGGTGGTCACGACAGATGCGAGCCTATCAGGGTGGGGAGCAGTGTTTCTTCACCACAGGGCTCAGGGTACGTGGACTCAGAGAGAGTCCACCCTTCAGATCAATGTTCTGGAAATCAGAGCAGTCTATCTTGCTCTGCGAGCCTTCCAACAGTGGCTGGAGGGCAAGCAGATCCGGATTCAGTCGGACAATTCCACAGCGGTGGCGTACATCAACCACCAAGGGGGAACACGCAGTCGGCAAGCCTTTCAAGAAGTCCGGCGGATTCTGACGTGGGTGGAAAACACAGCATCCACCATATCCGCAGTTCACATCCCAGGCGTGGAAAACTGGGAAGCAGACTTTCTCAGTCGCCAGGGCATGGACGCAGGGGAATGGTCCCTTCACCCGGACGTGTTTCAGGAGATCTGTCGCCGCTGGGGGATGCCGGACGTCGACCTGATGGCGTCACGGCACAACAACAAGGTCCCGGTTTTCATGGCACGGTCTCACGATCACCGAGCTCTGACGGCAGACGCCTTAGTTCAGGATTGGTCGCAGTTCCGACTACCTTATGTGTTTCCACCTCTGGCATTGTTGCCCAGAGTGCTCCGCAAAATCAGGTCCGACTGCCGTTGCGCCATTCTCGTCGCTCCAGACTGACCAAGGAGGTCGTGGTACCCGGATCTGTGGCATCTTACGGTAGGACAACCGTGGGCGCTACCAGGCCGTCCAGACTTGCTGTCTCAAGGGCCGTTTTTCCATCTGAATTCTGCGGCCCTGAACCTGACTGTGTGGCCATTGAGTCCTGGATCCTAGGGACCTCAGGTTTATCTCATGATGTTGTTGCCACCATGAGACAGGCTAGGAAACCATCCTCCGCCAAGATCTACCACAGAACGTGGAAGGTATTCTTATCTTGGTGCTCCGCTCAGGGAGTTTCTCCCTGGCCATTTGCATTGCCTATTTTTCTTTCCTTCCTGCAGTCTGGGTTGGAAAAAGGTTTGTCGCTTAGCTCCCTTAAAGGACAAGTCTCTGCGCTATCCGTATTCTTTCAGAAGCGCCTGGCGCGACTTCCTAAGGTACGCACGTTCCTGCAAGGGGTTTGTCATATCGTTCCCCCTTACAAGCGGCCATTGGAACCCTGGGATCTGAACAAGGTTCTAATTGCTCTCCAGAAGCCACCTTTCGAGCCTATGAAGGAGATTTCCTTTTCTCGGCTTTCACAGAAAGTGGCTTTTCTGGTGGCGGTCACGTCTCTTCGGAGAGTGTCAGAGCTGGCGGCGTTATCTTGCAAATCTCCCTTCCTGGTGTTTCACCAAGACAAGGTAGTACTGCGTCCAATTCCAGAGTTTCTTCCCAAGGTGGTATCTTCCTTTCATCTCAATCAGGATATCACTTTACCATCTTTGTGTCCGCATCCAGTTCACCAATTTGAAAAGGGTTTGCATCTGTTGGACCTGGTGAGAGCACTCAGGATCTACATTTCCCGCACGGCGCCTATGCGCCGTTCGGATGCACTCTTTATCCTGGTCGCTGGTCAGCAAGCTTCCAAATCCACCCTTGCGCGGTGGATCAAGGAACCAATTCTTCACGCCTACCGTTCTGCTGGGCTTCCGACTCCTTCTGGACTGAAGGCCCATTCTACCAGAGCCGTGGGTGCGTCCTGGGCATTACGGCATCAGGCTACGGCTCAGCAGGTGTGCCAGGCGGCTACCTGGTCGAGTCTGCACACTTTTACCAAGCATTATCAGGTGCATACCTACGCTTCGGCGGATGCCAGCCTAGGTAGACAAGTCCTGCAGGCGGCGGTGGCCCACCTGTAAGAAAGGGCTGCCTGACAGCCCGATCACGAGGTATTCTTTTACCCACCCAGGGACTGCTTTTGGACGTCCCAATTGTCTGGGTCTCCCAATTAGGAGCGAAAAAGAAGAAGGGAATTTTGTTTACTTACCGTAAATTCCTTTTCTTCTAGCTCCAATTGGGAGACCCAGCACCCGCCCTGTTTTTTCTTAGGGTATTTGTTTTTCGGGTGCACATGTTGTTCATGTTGATAAGTTACGTTCTCCGATATTGTTATCGGATTGAATTTGTTTTTGAAACAGTTATTGGCTTTCCTCCTTCTTGCTTTTGCACTAAAACTGAGGGACCCGTGCTCCCACGGGGGGGTGTATAGCCAGAAGGGGAGGGGCCTTACACTTTTAAGTGTAGTACTTTGTGCGGCCTCCGGAGGCAGTAGCTATACACCCAATTGTCTGGGTCTCCCAATTGGAGCTAGAAGAAAAGGAATTTACGGTAAGTAAACAAAATTCCCTTCTTTCAGATCTTATACCCCAAGAACCCCTACTTTGACATCCTTTTTGTGCCAAGCCATAGCTTCTCTTCTCCAGGGGTCATTGTGCCAGTCCTGTCTCCGGAATGCTACAAGGATTTCTAATAAATTCAGAAATGCTGCTCAGTTTAGCGCAATGTGACCCTAAGCCTACTATACAAGAAGGTCCGACTACCTCCATGTCTTTTCACTCCGCCATTGCCTCCATGAAACCCAGGGAATTTTTGTCTTCAGGGGATATTTGAGATGCTTACCTCCACATTCCCATCTACCCCCCTCACCAGACGTTTTCCAGGATCATTTTCAATTTTTGCCTCTTCCCTTCACCTGTTCACAGCACCCAGGGTTTTCACAAAGGTCTTGGCATGAGTCATGACTTTTCTTCAAACCAGAGGGGTTGTGGTTTTGTGGTTCTCCCTTACCTGGACAACATTCTCTTCAATGCATCTTCCTACTTAGACAACCTGGATAGTTTAGAGATGGAATTGAACACCCTGTCTTCAGGTGTATTCTCAATAGTGTGAAGTCCTCTGCGGTCTAGGCAGAATGCCTACATTTTCTTCACATGTTATTTCTCTTGGAGGAGAAGAGAAAACCTTTTCAGTTGGGCATCTAGTCCTTGAGGTGTCCATCAAGAAACACCCTCCCCTTTTGCATGGGCAAGATGGTGGAGGTTTTTGAGAATATTTCATTTGCCTACTTTCATTCCAGACCCTTGCATAGCACCCTTATTTCTCATTGGGATAGGTCTCCTTGGATTGGCCAGTCCATCTACCATTTCACATCTGCTGATCTCTTGGCATGTAGTTTACGTCACCCCTGTTGTGTCAGGGTTGCTCCTTCCGCCTTATACAGTAGCAGATTCTGATAATGGATGCCAGCCTCCTTGGCTTTTGAGCTGTTTTCTGTCAGTTATCCTTTCCAGGATTTTGGAAGAAGGCTTCTTCCAATTAACAATACTAGAGCTCAGGGACATGCACCTGTCTACTCTTCTTTGGCAGCACCTGCCTCAGTTGAAGACTTTTCTTCAAGGGGTGGTGCACTGGATCCTTAGAGCTCAATCTTAAATTTTGATGCTCTTCAGTTCCCACCGTTTTCAAGCCGATAAGGGCCATCTTTCCTTTCCGTCTCCTCTAAGGTGGCATTCTTTATCGCAATTACTTCTATCAGGCAGGTTTTGGAGCTGGCTGCCCTCTACTGTTGCACTCCGTTACTTGTCCTTCACTTGGACAAGGTGGTGTTCTGGCAGGCACCTTCTTTTCTCCTTAAGGTGATTTCAGCCTTCCATCTTAATGTGGACATTGTCTTTACTTTTGCCCTTCACCCTCTTGTTCTGTTGAGAGAGCTCTGCACAAGCTGGAAGTCTTTAGAGCTGTGTGGTGTTGTCGGTCACCGCTCCATTTAGGCATTTTTATGCCTTGTTTGTCATTCCAGAAAGCTTGCGCAGAGCCCTGGCTGCCTTTTAGGGTGACCATTAATCACTGGATTCGATCTGCTGTTTGTAAGCCTATCAGGTTTAGACCAGATCTTCACTATTCATGGTTAAGACTCACACTACTCGGGTTGTGGGAGCCTCCTGGGCCATCTGACACAAGGCATCTTTTCTCTCTGTGAGGTGGCTACTTGGTTATCGGTTCACATCTTTTCTATGTTTTAAAGGGTTAATTTGCATGTGCAAATGCAAGTCTTCGCAGGAAGGTGCTGCAGGCAGCGGTGACTCAGTCGAGTGGCCTGACTGAGGACCATTCTTCGTGTGGTAGCAGTATGAGGTTTTTTTATTCCTTACCCCATACTGCTTGGTTCTTGTGTCCCCCAATGAAGTGTCCATGAAATTAAGATTATATATATATATATATATATATATTTTTTTTTTTTGTTCTTACCTTAAAATCTCTTTCTTTGGCGCTCCATTGGGAGAACCAGACAATTGGGTGTATAGCTATGCCTCCGGAGGCCACACAAAGTATTACACTAAAAGTGTAAAGCCCCTCCCCTTCAGCCTATACACCCCCCGTGCTGCCACGGGCTCCTCAGTTTTTATGCTTTGTGCGAAGGAGGCAGACATCCACGCATAGCTCCACAGCTTAGTCAGCAGCAGCTGCTGACTATGTCGGATGGAAGAAAAGAGGGCCCATAACAGGGCCCCCAGCATGCTCCCTTCTCACCCCACTCTTGTCGGCGGTGTTGTTAAGGTTGAGGTATCCATTGCGGGTACGGAGGCTGGAGCCCACATGCTGTTTTCCTTCCCCATCCCCCTTAGGGCTCTGGGTGAAGTGGGATCCTATCGGTCTCCAGGCACATGAGACCGTGCTCCATCCACAGCTCCTGAGGACTCTGCTGGATAGGAGCCGAGTATCGTTCAGGGACATGGCCCTGCTACTTTTAGGTACTCTGTGTCCCCGTGGGGACCGCGCACAGCAACACTCCAGCATTGCTGGGTGTGCTAGTGCACCGGGGACCGCGGCGCTGACTGCGTTTGTGCCTTTACACACTGCAGCGTCGCTGAGTGTGTTAGTGTATGGGGACTGCCGCGCTGACCGCCGCTGCCATTGTTATCACTGCGGCGCGGCTGGGACTGTTAGTGCGCCGGGGACTTCCGCGCCGACCGCGCTTATACGGCGGCCGCGCTTATAACTTTAGTCCCCGGCTTTTTGCGGCCTAGTCTCATTTTTTTCCCGCCCCCAGGCCTGCCAGTCAGGGGAAGGGCGGGACGCTGTAAAGGACGTCAGCAACTGAGGCTGGAGCATGCTTTGCATACTCCACCCCCCTCACTGTGCACAGTGGGGCACCAGATTCCCGCACTTTCTAGGGCACGCCCACGGCCCCCTCCTCTCTTCAGGACGCCGGCAGCCATTCCTGTCAGCTCTGCTAAAGCTGGAGAAGGGAGACAAGCTCAGGGAGACCCAGGCAGGAATTCTGGTGACCACACAACCGCTTTGCGCGGGCGGTAAGCAGCACCTAGGTGCTGGCCCCACTGGTGCAGAAGTGTACTTATAGATTATATGATTATAGGCTATACTTTACACTGTATGGTGCACGGTTGTTTTTGGCTATATACCCTCCTGTATTGCTCAGAGGAGACAACAGCATGTCGTCCACAAATAGCAAGGGTGCCAAAGCACAGACTTACTATGCTGCCTGTGCAGCATGTACGGCTATACTGCCGGCAGGTTCCACTGACCCTCATTGTGTGCAATGCTCGGCCCCTGTGGCACTTACTCAGCCGGAGCCTCTGCTAAGGGTGGCCCAGGGAGAACCACCTGTTAACACTGTCCAGGTGACAGGGACGGAGTTTGCAGTTTTTACTGAAAGACTTTCTGAGACTATGGCTAAGATATTAGAAGCCTTGCAGTCCAGGCCAGCATCTCAAGCCATGGGCACTGTGGAATCATTGCCCCCTGGTCCCCCTCAGTTGGAACAACAATGTTCTCCCGGGGTGTCTCATAGATCCCAGGGTGAGGTCTCTGACATGGAACGCAGTCCCAGACCGACTAAGCGAGCTCGCTATGAAATCCCCTCGACATCACCACATTGTTCAGGGTCTCAGCGAGAGGACTCTCTGTATGATGATGCGGAGCTAGCTGATCAGGATTCTGATCCTGAAGCCGCTCTCAACCTTGATACTCCTGATGGGGACGCCATAGTGAATGATCTTATTGCGTCCATCAATCAAATGTTGGATATTTCTCCCTCAGCTCCTCCAGTGGAGGAGTCAGCTTCTCAGCAGGAGAAATTCCGTTTCAGGTTTCCTAAGCGTACAACGAGTATGTTTCTGGACCACTCTGACTTCAGAGAGGCAGTCCAGAAACACCGAGCTTGTCCAGATAAGCGTTTTTCCAAGCGCCTTAAGGATACACGTTTCCCCTTCCCCCCTGACGTGGTCAAGGGCTGGACTCAGTGTCCCAAGGTGGATCCTCCAATCTCCAGACTGGCGGCTAGATCCATAGTTGCAGTGGAAGATGGAGCTTCACTCAAGGATGCCACTGACAGACAGATGGAGCTCTGGTTGAAATCCATCTATGAAGCTATCGGCGCGTCTTTTGCTCCAGCATTCGCAGCCGTATGGGCACTCCAAGCTATCTCAGCTGGTCAGGCGCAAATTGACGCACTCACACGTACGTCTGCGCCGCAGGTGGCGTCCATAACCTCTCAAACGTCGGCATTTGCGTCCTACGCTATTAATGCTGTCCTGGACTCTGCGAGCCGTACGGCGGTTGCAGCCGACAATTCGGTGGCAATACGCAGGACCTTGTGGCTACGGGAATGGAAGGCAGATTCGGCTTCCAAAAAGTGCTTAACTGGTTTGCCATTTTCTGGCGACCGCTTATTTGGTGAGAGATTGGATGAAATCATCAAACAATCCAAGGGAAAGGAAACATCCTTACCCCAGGCCAAACCAAAAACACCCCAACAGAGGAGGGGACAGTCGAGGTTTCGGTCCTTTCGGGGGGCGGGCAGGTCCCAATTCTCCTCGTCCAAAAGGCCTCAGAAGGATCAGAGGAACTCCGACGCATGGCGGTCCAAATCACGCCCTAAAAAGACCGCCGGAGGTGCCGCTACTAAGGCGGCTTCCTCATGACTTACGGCCTCCTCACACCGCATCCTCGGTCGGTGGCAGGCTCTCCCGCTTTTGCGACACCTGGCTGCCACAAGTAAAAGACCGTTGGGTGAGAGACATTTTGTCTCACGGTTACAGGATAGAGTTCAGCTCTCGTCCTCCGACTCGATTCTTCAGAACATCTCCGCCTCCCGAGCGAGCCGAGGCTCTTCTGCAGGCGGTGGGCATTCTGAAGGCAGAAGGAGTGGTGGTCCCGGTTCCTCTTCAGCAACAGGGTCACGGTTTCTACTCCAACCTGTTTGTGGTTCCAAAGAAGGACGGGTCTTTCCGTCCTGTTTTGGATCTAAAACTGCTCAACAAACACGTAATGACCAGGCGGTTCCGGATGGAATCCCTCCGCTCCGTCATCGCCTCAATGTCCCAAGGAGATTTCCTAGCATCGATCGATATCAAAGATGCTTATCTCCACGTACCGATTGCTCCAGAGCATCAGCGCTTCCTGCGCTTCGCCATAGGAGACGAACACCTTCAGTTCGCAGCACTGCCGTTCGGCCTGGCGACAGCCCCAAGGGTTTTCACCAAGGTCATGGCTACAGTAGTTGCGGTCCTCCACTCTCAGGGTCACTCGGTGATACCTTACTTAGACGATCTGCTGGTCAAGGCACCCTCTCAAGAGGCATGCCAACACAGCCTCAACGTTACTCTGGAGACTCTCCAGAGTTTCGGGTGGATCATCAATTTTCCAAAGTCAAATCTGACACCGGTCCAATCGCTGACATATCTTGGCATGGAGTTCCATACTCTTCCAGCGATAGTGAAGCTTCCGCTGGACAAACAGCGTTCACTACAGACAGGGGTGCAATCTCTCCTTCAAGGTCGGTCACACCCCTTGAGGCGCCTCATGCACTTCCTGGGGAAGATGGTGGCAGCAATGGAGGCAGTTCCTTTCGCGCAGTTTCACCTGCGTCCTCTTCAATGGGACATCCTACGCAAATGGGACAGGATGCCGACGTCCCTAGACAGGAACGTCTCCCTCTCTCAGGCAACCAAAGCTTCCCTTCGGTGGTGGCTTCTTCCCACCTCATTATCGAAAGGGAAATCCTTCCTACCCCCATCCTGGGCGGTGGTCACGACGGACGCGAGTCTGTCAGGGTGGGGAGCAGTCTTTCGCCACCACAGGGCTCAGGGTACGTGGACTCAGCAAGAGTCCTCACTTCAGATCAATGTTCTGGAGATCAGGGCAGTGTATCTTGCCCTAAAAGCGTTCCTGCAGTGGCTGGAAGGCAAGCAGATCCGAATTCAGTCGGACAACTCCACAGCGGTGGCTTACATCAACCACCAAGGTGGAACACGCAGTCGGCAAGCCTTCCAAGAAGTCCGGCGGATTTTGATGTGGGTGGAAGCCACGGCCTCCACCATCTCCGCAGTTCACATCCCGGGCGTAGAAAACTGGGAAGCAGACTTTCTCAGTCGCCAGGGCATGGACGCAGGGGAATGGTCCCTTCACCCGGACGTGTTTCAGGAGATCTGTTGCCGCTGGGGGATGCCGGACGTCGACCTAATGGCATCACGGCACAACAACAAGGTCCAAACATTCATGGCTCGATCTCAAGATCACAGAGCTCTGGCGGCAGACGCCTTAGTTCAGGATTGGTTGCAGTTTCAGCTTCCTTATGTGTTTCCTCCTCTGGCACTGTTGCCCAGAGTGTTACGCAAGATCAGGGCCGACTGCCGCCGCGCCATCCTCGTCGCTCCAGACTGGCCGAGGAGGTCGTGGTACCCGGATCTGTGGCATCTCACGGTCGGCCAACCGTGGGCACTGCCAGACCGACCAGACTTGCTGTCTGAAGGGCCGTTTTTCCATCTGAATTCTGTGGCCCTCAACCTGACTGTGTGGCCATTGAGTCCTGGATCTTAGCGTCTTCAGGATTATCTCAAGAGGTCATTGCCACCATGAGACAGGCTAGGAAACCAACGTCCGCCAAGATCTACCACAGGACGTGGAAAATATTCCTGTCGTGGTGCTCTGCTCAGGGTTTCTCTCCCTGGCCATTTGCCTTGCCCACTTTTCTGTCCTTTCTTCAATCCGGATTGGAAAAGGGTTTGTCGCTAGGCTCCCTTAAGGGACAAGTCTCGGCGCTCTCTGTGTTTTTTCAGAAGCGCCTGGCCAGACTCCCACAGGTACGCACGTTCCTGCAAGGGGTATGTCACATCGTCCCTCCTTACAAGCGTCCGTTAGAACCCTGGAATCTGAACAGGGTGCTGATGGTTCTTCAGAAACCACCGTTCGAGCCAATGAGGGATATTTCGCTCGCACGCCTTTCGCAGAAAGTGGTTTTTCTAGTAGCAGTCACTTCACTTCGGAGAGTGTCTGAGCTAGCAGCGTTGTCATGCAAAGCTCCTTTCCTGGTGTTTCACCAGGACAAGGTGGTTCTGCGTCCGGTTCCGGAATTCCTCCCTAAGGTGGTATCACCCTTTCATCTCAATCAGGATATCTCCTTACCTTCTTTTTGCCCTCATCCAGTTCACCAGTGTGAAAAGGATTTGCACTTGTTAGATCTGGTGAGAGCACTCAGAGTCTACATTTCTCGTACGGCGCCCCTGCGCCGCTCGGATGCACTCTTTGTCCTTGTCGCTGGCCAGCGTAAAGGGACACAAGCTTCCAAATCAACCCTGGCTCGGTGGATCAAGGAACCAATTCTCGAAGCTTATCGTTCCTCGGGGCTTCCGGTTCCCTCAGGGCTGAAGGCCCATTCTACCAGGGCCGTGGGAGCGTCCTGGGCCTTGCGACACCAGGCTACGGCTCAGCAGGTGTGTCAGGCAGCTACCTTGTCGAGCCTGCACACTTTCACGAAACACTATCAGGTGCATACCTATGCTTCGGCAGATGCCGGCCTAGGTAGGCAAGTCCTTCAGGCGGCGGTTGCCCACCTGTAGGACGGAGCCGTTACGGCTCTATTATGAGGTATTATTTACCCACCCAGGGACTGCTTTTGGACGTCCCAATTGTCTGGTTCTCCCAATGGAGCGCCAAAGAAGAAGGGAATTTTGTTTACTTACCGTAAATTCCTTTTCTTCTAGCTCCAATTGGGAGACCCAGCACCCGCCCCTGTTTTTGTGTACACATGTTGTTCACGTTGAATGGCTTCAGTTCTCCGATATTCCTTCGGATTGAATTTACTTTAAACCAGTTTATAATTTTTTCCTCCTTCTTGCTTTTGCACCAAAACTGAGGAGCCCGTGGCAGCACGGGGGGTGTATAGGCTGAAGGGGAGGGGCTTTACACTTTTAGTGTAATACTTTGTGTGGCCTCCGGAGGCATAGCTATACACCCAATTGTCTGGGTCTCCCAATTGGAGCTAGAAGAAAAGGAATTTACGGTAAGTAAACAAAATTCCCTTCTTCTCAGGCTCTTCATTAGGATACACAGCACCCTCCTTTGCTTGCCCGTTTGGGCATGCATTTACATTGTTTTCCTCATGGGGTGGTTGTGCTTTTCTTTTGTTCTTAGGCTTTGTGCGCACTAGAAAGTGCATTTTTCTTGAGAAAAAAATGGACCCCCTGAAAGAATCCCACACCCGCGGTTTTGCCATGGATTTTCCGCAAGTTAGTCCCTGCGGTTTTTACCATTTATCTATGTCAAAAACCGCAGATACCTGCGGAAAAGAAGCGACATGCTCATTTTCTTAAGAAATATTCTCAAGAAATTCTGCAGAAAGAATGTTCTTGAGAAAAAAAACGCAGTGTGCGCACAGCTATTTTTTTTTTCTCCCCATATGTTTTGCTGGGAAATGTCTGCAGAAAGGTTACAAACATTTCTCAAGAAATTTCTGCAGCAAAACCGCGGGTAAAACTGCGGGGAAAAACGCAGTGGATTTCTCATTAACAGAGTAGCTTATGGTCTGCTGGGGAGGAGTCGACTTTTTTTGTTAAGGTATATTATAAGTGTCAAGTTCCAGGTGGCAGCAGACTTCACCCATGGCTC